>NW_015505741.1:152456-214956 GCF_001515645.1 Sinocyclocheilus grahami
GAGAGTGTCTACTTCTGTTCCATTACCAGAGCCTGCTCGGGGCCCACCAGGGTGGGAAAGGCCCCGTAGAATTGAGGCGGAGGAGAACCGAACTGGATTCTGTGGCCTCTCACTACAGTGTGCAGGACCCACTGAGACACGTTTGGCAGTAGTTTCCACGCTGCCAAATAGTCTACTAAGGGAATCAGTCTCGAGACTGATCTCTGGTGCGCCTAGAACAGCTAGCTCGGTGCCCTGAAGCAGAGGACCGGCAGGGGACAACCGTACTAGCTGCTCTAGAGACCTCCGTGGAAAAAAAGCTGATGCTGGTCTCACCGCACATGCTTTTATAGCTTCCTGGCATTACGTCACTCGCCCATCTATTGGTCTGATTACACACGAGATTCAGAGCCGGTCACGCTGAAGGGCGTTCCCGAAGCGTCCTCCGACGCAGCTCGAGTTCCTGAAGAGGAACTGCTTATTCTTTTAGGAAATCTGTATACGGCCCTGGTGGTCTATACACAGTAGCCAGAGTAAGAGATACGATAGATTTATTTTGCATATCTGACAGTGTAACATTACGCAGAAGTATTTCGAATGAGTTAAACCTGTATCCTGTCTTCTGAGTAACATTGAGAATATCACTATATATTGTTGCAATGCCGCCACGACCAGTCTGACGGGGCTCATGCTTATTACAGTAGCTTGGTGGAGTAGACTCATTTAGACCAATATAATCATTTGGTTTTAGCCAGGTTTCAATCAAGCAGAATACATCATAACTATTATGTGTGATCATTTCATTTACAATAACTGCTTTGGGTACGAGTGATCTAATGTTTAGGAGCCCAAACTTAAAAAATTGTTTTTGTTCTTTTATTTAAAATTTTTCTGGTTTAATCACGATCAGAATTATTATTTTTTTTAGATCCTGCATTAAATTTATATTTTGACCTCACTATTCGGGGAACAGACACAGGGTGTCGTTAACCCCGGCGTGAAGCACGACCACTCAGGGGCTCTCGTCGCCCTTCAGGATCGCAGATATCTGTGCAGAAACATTGAGAACACGAGCACCAGGGAAACAGTGGGTGTGCACTTTACCTTCAGCTAACGTAGCACGGACGTGCCGGACGATGGAGTCTCCCACGATCACAGCTTCGCATTCCATCTCGCGGAGGGGAGCGAAGCGGTTCCGGGTGGAGATCTCGAAGACCGGAGGCGGCGGAGGAGGAGAGGTTGTCGCCCGAGCCCTGGCTCGCGTCTTCCGCTGTGGGTGCACCCAGGGTCTGTGGTGTCTGTGCAGAGAAACACACGGAGTAGAGGTGGTGGGAGAGTTAGCAGCACGCTGTATACTTACACCGGACTTATGAGCGTCAGCCCAGGATGATTCCAGCGCGGCTCTCCGCTCCCTCAGCTGGGCCTGCCTCTTCACCAGGTCGCAGATCTGCTTCTCCACGGCCTCCAGCTCGAACTGCACCGAATGCAACTCGAACATGTCCTCACCTGCACTCAAAGGTAGACACACATCCGCCATTAAAGCAAGTAACAGTGAGTAAAACAATGGTAATGTGTGTGAATAGGGTATTAGCAATGTAAGAGAGATTAGCGGCAACCACGTTGGCAATGCTAACGGGCTATATGCTAATAGCGGACTCGGGAAATCAAAATAAAACTAGTGATAACAAGGCGCTCTGATTGTTTTTGTTGTAGAATACGATAGGGGATGTATTCTATATACATCTAATCAACACATTCCTCATATACACTGAATTACATCCCTGAAACAGAGTCAATCTCCTCTGCTAGACACAAACCTTTGGGAACAAGGAGAGAGCATAGTCCAAGCAAATGCGCCTGTGTAGCAATAAGCAGGTCAATGACTGTCCAACTGGGCCAGGACAAAGATGCAATGCATTTGAGAAGGAAACAGCAAGAGAGAGAGAGAAAGAGAGACAGTGATGCGGTTATTATCTCCCTGTCCTCTACACCACCCTATCTCAGCTAAATTAAATGTAAGGATGACAGATGCTGCCCATCAGCGGCAGGTTAGAGAGGTCAAATCAAGATCCATACGCTGACCTTTCCCTCTATCACTTCCTTCTGCACTACCCATCAGCCCTATCAGTGGGAACTAATGAGAGGTAATAGGTCCTACTTCAAGCAACTGCCATCATTTTACAGATCCTGGCCTGATTTGGGCCCGCTTACGCCATCGTTGATGAGCACTCTCAATAAAAACGCAATAATCTGTGCCTGTGTGCAATATAAGCGCTCTAATTCACGTTCTACAGCGTCATCTATGTCCACTCCCAGGAGCCCTTCCATCCGAGCCATTGCTCTGTCATTTGTCTGCCTGACATTTAGATGGTCGGTAGGGCAGATTTTTCAAGGGTTGATTTGTTCAGCATTTTTTTTTTGTTCTCACAGTGTTGCGATGCATAAATTGTCCAGCCAAGGGTGCTCGTATCTGAGCTGCTCGCTGTGGTCTGAATGTAAACCATTAACCTTACAAATATCAAAATTTCATTTTCGTCAGTCAGCACATAAAAATATGCATGACTGAGTTGGGTTGGTTTTTTGTTTAATGTGTTTATGAATGCATATCAGAGCAGGAGAAATCACATGAAAGGTCCAATTATGTTTAAAAGGAAGGCTTTTAAAGGGATAGTTCACCCAAAAAACAAAATTGTGTCATTAATTACTCACCCACCCTCATGTCTTTCCAAACCCATAAGATCTTCGTTCATCTTCGGAAGACAAATAAAGATATTTTTGATTAAATCTGAGAGCTTTCTGACCCTCCATAGACAGCAACACATCTGACATGTTCAAGGCCCAGAAAGGTAGTAAGGACATCGTTAAAATAGTCCACGTGACATCAGTGGTTCAAACTTAATTTTATAAAAATTCGAGAATACTTTTTTTGTGCGAGAAGAAAACTAAAATAACGACTTCAACAATTTCTTCTCTTCTGGGTCAGTCTTCGAAGTGTGTTCACGACAGTACCACGACACATGTGTGTGCATTCCTCTGCTTGTAAACAAGGTGCAGCGCATCACTGTTCTACATCAGAATGTTGGCTCCTGCATCACATGCATGCATCGTGAACTGACACAGGAGAGAAGAAATTGTTAAATAAATTAGTTATTTTAGTTTTCTTTGCTCACAAAAGGTATTCTCATAGCTTCATAACATAACGGTTGAATCACTGATGTCACATGGACTATTTCAACATTGTCCTTACTATGTTTCTGGACCTTGAACATGTCAGTTGTGTTGTTGCTATGGATGGTCAGAAAGCTCTCAGATTTCATAAAAAATATCTTCATTTGTGTTCTGAAAACGAACTAAGATTTTATATGTTTGGAGTGACAGGGTGAGTAATTAATGACAGAATTTTCATTTTTGCGTGAACTATCCCTTTAAATAACCAAATTCTCATTACTGTATTGTGTCCAGTGTCAGACTACATATGTTTTTATTATTATTATTTATTAATATTGATAAAAGAATAATTTTTATTAATGAACAAAATTTCCACAAAAATGTTAAGCAGTACAACTCTTCAAAATTTATAAGAAAATAATCATTAGCAACAAATCAGCATATTAGAATGATTCCTAAAGGATCAAGTGACACTAAGAAGTAATAGCTGTTAACAACTAAATTACATTTGAAGATATATTAAATTATTATTTATTTTGACAAGTTATTTAGAATTGTGACATTTCATAATATTACTGTATTTATGATCAAATATATGCAGCCTTGCTACATAAGAGATTAGTTTCAAAATCATTTTGAAAATCTTACCAACCCAAACTTTTGAACAGAAGTGTATTTTTGCTCTTGATGTCTTTCAAATATATATATTTTTTAAATATTTTTATATATCAATTTTAATAATCAATATTTATTCTTAGTGGTGATTCTTATTAGATTTTCATTAAAGTACATGTTTATAGTTTAAGTTGTAAACAAAACAAACATTATTGGAGAATGTTTTACAAGAAAATTATATTTCAAAATGTCAGGTTTTATTCAACATGTTACTTACTGTTTCTTTGTTATTATTTTCAGAAATTTACTAGTGATTTCTGAGTGAAAGTTGATTAAGCATCAATTTTTTCAGTTTAGAATACATTTTTCATTACAATAGTTAAAGAAAAGCACTTTATAACCCTGACAGTAATATGCTAACACTAGTCTTCTTTTCTTTAAGCAAAATTGCTTCTTTCTTTTTATTTTAGGCTGAAATATGTTTCAGATGTGTTCTTGACATTTTTTGTGACATTTGCCCACGAGTATAAGTTAAGACAAGAGATTTGCACAGCCACTGCCCACATCCAGACAGAGGGTCTTTCTACTTCAAAATGTCAGGTTTTATTCAACATGTTACTTACTGTTTCTTTGTTATTATTTTCAGAAATTTACTAGTGATTTCTGAGTGAAAGTTGATTAAGCATCAATTTTTTCAGTTTAGAATACATTTTTCATTACAATAGTTAAAGAAAAGCACTTTATAACCCTGACAGTAATATGCTAACACTAGTCTTCTTTTCTTTAAGCAAAATTGCTTCTTTCTTTTTATTTTAGGCTGAAATATGTTTCAGATGTGTTCTTGACATTTTTTGTGACATTTGCCCACGAGTATAAGTTAAGACAAGAGATTTGCACAGCCACTGCCCACATCCAGACAGAGGGCAGATGCCTCCACACAGACATGATCTCAGGTGCAAGCATACACCCCTCTTCCCAATCCGACTGCGAACAGCAACAATGTCAGTCCCTGTTAGTGATGGATTCCTTCAGCCTCCATCGCATGACTTTGTACAGGACGAATCCCCTCACAGGCTGCACTTCGTGTATTTGGATAATCTACATTTGGAGATCTATTTGTGGCTGGATGTCTGTGCTGCACTGTGTCATGGCCTGAAGAGAGCATGTGCAGCGGTAGGATTAATAAGCCTCTTTCAGTCCGCTTCGGTTAGGCTCAACTCCACAGGAGAGCCAAACAGCGGCCGCCTGCAGTGCACAACACTGTGCTCCAAAACTGATAGAATTAGACAAGCCAGCGCTAGAGAGCAAGTTTTCTGGAGGAGAGGCAGGAAAAATAATTCTATTGCATCCAGTGTGTGGTAGGTTTCTTGTTACTTCAAGGGACTTTTGAAGGCTTACGTTAGCTTTACCTGCATATGAAACCAAAATGATAAGAAAGGATGCATACACCGATTGTGTGTAGCAGCTATATAAACAAAGATAGACAACTATATTAATAGAGAAGCTTAGCAAAAAAAACAAGAAATGGTCATGTGATGTTGACTGAAGAGAGAGAGAAAACTTTTGACACTGGCAGATACAGTAAAGTGAAAGAGTGAGGCTGACAACATGTTATATGACATGACAGAAATGCGATGTTGCACTTAAATAGTTTAGCTGAAGATGACAATAAATCATCATTAGTTACTCACTCTCTTGCTGTTATACTTACAGCCTAGTTTTTATCTTTACAGCATAGATTTTTAAAAACTAATGATAAATGATGATGTGTAGTTCAGTCTTTTCTTTTCATGACATAGTCCAAGGTGTTTTTTTTTTTTTTAAACATGAAGGTAATGTAAATAATAACAACACTACCATTCAAAAGTTTGGGGGTCAATAAGGTTTGTTTTATTATTATTATTATTATTATTATTTGTAATGAAATTAATACTTTTATTCAGCAAGAATGTATTATTGATCAAAAGTGGCATTAAAGACTTGTATTTGTTTGTTTGTTCATTATAAATTTTTTTGTCAAATAAATGATTTTAAATACAGTTGTTCCTGAATCCTGAAAAAATATCAGTTTCCATAAAAATATTATGCAACACAGAACTGTTTTCTGCCTTGATAAAAAAAAATAAAAAATTCTTTAACATCAAATCAGCATATTTGTTTGATTTCTGAAGGATCATGTGACACTGAAGATTTGAGTAATGGCTGTTGAAAATTCCGCTTTGCAATCACAGGAATAAATTATATTTTAAAACAGAAAATATAATTTAAAATATAATAAATATATTTAAAAAACAAATATGATCATACAATATTACAGTTTTTACTAGTGCTGTCAAACGATTAATCGCGATTAATCTCATCCAAAATAAAAGTGTTTGTTTACATAGTATAATGTGTGTGTAATATTATGTATATATAAATACACCCATGCATGTATATATTTAAGAAAATATGTTGTTAATATATTAAATATATGAATATAAATATATACATGTAAATATTTTCAAAATATATACTGTATGTGTGTGCATTTATGTATACATAATAAATATGTACACACAGATATATTATATAAATAAAAACTTTTATTTTGGATACGATTAATCACGATTAATCATTTGACAGCACTAGTTTTTACTTGATTTTAATCAAATAAATGCAGCCTTTGTGAGCATAAGATACTTTATTAACATTAAAACATTACAGAAATCTGAGCAACTCCAAACGTTTAAAGAGTAGTATATAGCAAAGATAGTTTTCTGGCCCATGTTTTGTTGCATGTTGTTTTTAACATAATAGAAGAGACGTTACTGAACACATAAAGACTTAAATTTTTTTTAAAATAATAATAATAATAATAATATTGTGTGCAGAGACATTTTAATGCTACTGTATGTGACATCATGTGGACCAGTTCATTGGTCTTTACCTGAAAATGCATCTGAGACTGTTGTGATTGTACATAAAATACATAAAAATAGAAATAGTAATTTTAAATTGTAATAGAATTGTACAATAGTAATGCTTTACTGTATTTTGATCAAATTGCAAAAGCAGATAAGTTTTTATTAATTTCATAAATCATGTTTTTTATTGTGTTATCATGTTTTATTGTTGTTAGTTAGTTATTAATATTTAATCAAAACAACCCAACTGAAGTTTGATTGATATTAATTGGAATGCAGGATTTAAAAAAAGTTATCTGTTTTTGCAAATAGACTCATTAAATGTAGCCTTGGTGACATCTTTCAAAACATTTTTGAACAGCCTATATAATAACGCAATTCTTCATATTTGGGTGAACTATTCCTGTAAATAGTGTAAAACGTCCTTATACTGAATTTAGTTTGCATGCCCTAGCCATTATCATGATTGTACCATGCTGTATGGTAATTGATCATACTCCACTACACTATAAAGCACAATTGATTTTCTGTGGTTGAAGCCTCATCTAAAGGGTACAGACTCAACAGTCCCTGACTGTTAATTTTTCACCATTAAACAAAATGCTAAAATATGTTTTTTTTTAATGCATTATTGGAAATAGTAGTAACAGTCTGGATAAGGGCAACACCAATAATGCTCATTGCTGGGTTGGATCTGCATCTCTTCAGCTTGGATCTCCACAAAAGCCAAAGATGGTAAAGAAAAGGCTTCCCAGCTCCTTTATTTCAGTCTGGCTCTGTGTGCATTTTACACACCGCCTGTGAGCTAATTCTATTGCACAGTCCAGCGTGTCCAAAGAAGCATCAGCCAGAGGTTGTCTGGTCAGCAAGACAACTCGTGTTGCAATCGTTCAACGCAACAATGGCTAGTTACACCGGTGACTAATTGCAGCACAGATGTGAAGGTATTTACGGTTTATGCTGACTGTTGAGCTACGAGATCCGGTTCTATCGACCGAAATAAAAAACGCAGGTTCATATCTATGATTACAGATAGAGACAGAAAAGAGAGCGAGGGACGATGAGAGAGTAAAGAGAGAGATAAAAAGCAGCATAGCGTGAGGAGAGGGAAGGAGAAAACACAGTTGACTTCCTCTGTCGTTACTTACACCTGCAGTAGGATGCGATCTCCATAGCAACAAGGCTTGCCAACAGCGTGCGGAGCTGATTTTGAGGTGGTGATCTTAAACACCCCCTTTCTCTCCTTTTTACTGCAGTGTTACCGTAGAAGGCATCCATTGCTCTCCATTCTCAGTGTTGCTGTGTCATTATTAAACGCCAACACCGAAACCTCACAGATAAAAGATGTTAGTATGAATACAAAGTGCTGCTTAATGAATCATTACAAAGCTTTTTAAGTGTAATACCTCAACGGCATTAGTAACAGCAGCTTCACTTGATGCAGAAGTTGCAATTAAAACCTGGAATGAAATGGGAGCACAACACTCAAGTTCATATCTGAATTTTATTAAATGCAAACTTTCTCATTTAAAGGCCTAAGATGGATCTACTTTAGCTGGTTTGTAGTAAGTAAACCTACTTTAGGTACAAGGATAAAACCATATGCATGCAGGCAGATTTAGCTGATGTCAAAGCCTTATATGGTGAACACTGAGAGTAAGGCTTTGTGTTTTGCATAAATTCACATTCAAAGCATCATATCACCTGCTGCTAACTAAAAATGCCAATCAGTAGTTAATCTGTAACCAATGCAAAAGGCTCTAATTAACACATGCCCCAGATTTACAGATTCAATGCAGGGTTCATATTGAGTGAAAATGGCCAGCTTTGAGTTCAGCGTCGTCCTCTGGACCGGCTCCTTATCCCCAGTTTACTCATCTGCGAGCTTTGCAAGCGAAGTGCAGCCTCATCATCCGCTTTGATAATGAGCCTGATGACCAATGCCGCACGGTCAATCACCTGCATGTGAGCGCCATCTGCTGGAGGGAGACAGAACTCAAGGCGCAGGAGAACTGTGTGCCTATACAACTGAATGAAGGACAGGTTAGTTTGAATTTCTTTCAAGTTCATATCTGAATTTTATTAAATGCAAACTTTCTCATTTAAAGGCCTAAGATGGATCTACTTTAGCTGGTTTGTAGTAAGTAAACCTACTTTAGGTACAAGGATAAAACCATCTGCATGCAGGCAGATTTAGCTGATGTCAAAGCCTTATATGGTGAATACTGAGAGTAAGGCTTTGTGTTTTGCATAAATTCACATTCAAAGCATCATATCACCTGCTGCTAACTAAAAATGCCAATCAGTAGTTAATCTGTAACCAATGCAAAAGGCTCTAATTAACACATGCCCCAGATTTACAGATTCAATGCAGGGTTCATATTGAGTGAAAATGGCCAGCTTTGAGTTCAGCGTCGTCCTCTGGACCGGCTCCTTATCCCCAGTTTACTCATCTGCGAGCTTTGCAAGCGAAGTGCAGCCTCATCATCCGCTTTGATAATGAGCCTGATGACCAATGCCGCACGGTCAATCACCTGCATGTGAGCGCCATCTGCTGGAGGGAGACAGAACTCAAGGCGCAGGAGAACTGTGTGCCTATACAACTGAATGAAGGACAGGTTAGTTTGAATTTCTCTTATTTGTATTGTTTTCATGTCTTCTGCATAAACTGCAGCCTAACATGGTTTGCTAGTACTAGCTGGTTAGGCTAGTCTAGTTATTTGGGGGTAAGATGCCTCCCACCTCAATGTTTTCTTAATTTTAAATCTCCTGTTAAATTGTTGAGTGGTTATGCTCTTCATTTGGTCATTTTATCTAAATATGTTAAATATTATGTTGAATATCAAAGGTGTTTGTGTCTATTTGCTAATGATGTATTTGTGAACAAATTAATGTTTTTTTAATTCACATTGAATTAAGCATGGAACTTTGAAGTAGAAAGACTGAAATGGTATTTTCTTGTAAAACATACTCAAATAATTTTTATCTACAATTTCGAAAAAATCTTCTTTTTTTTACATTAAATATTTTGTGGGTAAAATGGCACTGAAGGGCATGTTATTACGATTGTTATTATTTTTTAAATTGTAATTGGGGTTTTTACTCAATAATTTCAGGAGTAAGATTTACATTTCAGACATGTTCACTATTCATTAAAACCTATAAGCTAATTGAGTGAAATCATTCAATTTGAATTTATGGTGTTGCAATTTATGACATATCCTCGATTAAAATTTTGGCAATTAAATGTATTTTTTTTCAATTGTTATTATTTTTTAAATTGTAATTGGGGTTTTTACTCAATAATTTCAGGAGTAAGATTTACATTTCAGACATGTTCACTATTCATTAAAACCTATAAGCTAATTGAGTGAAATCATTCAATTTGAATTTATGGTGTTGCAATTTATGACATATCCTCGATAAAAATTTGGCCAATTAAATGTATTTGTATGCCTGTATTGAATTCATAGAATAAATGCACTTTTCTGAAATTTCTCTTTCATCGTGATTCTGCTTAGCCTGTCTTCAATTATTCAACTAAAATGTCAAAACATACTTTTATGAAAAATAAATGATTTAGTATTTTACATTATTGACACTAATACAGTAATATTTATATAACAATTATATTGAATATCAAATATTAAATTCTCAAAAAATGCACCCAGGGGCTTTCTTCATCCTGTACATGCTAAACTTATATCTTAAATATATTACAATTTAGAAGCAAATCCACATTGTTCTTAAAGTGACAGTACACCAAAAAAATGAAAATTCTGTCATCATTTACTCACCCTTAATTTACTCTCATTTTTTTCTTCTTCTGCTGAACACAAAAGAAGCTATTCTATTGTATAAGAAGATATACAGTTTCTGGTCCCCATTGACTTCCATAGTATTTTTTTCCAATGGAAGTCAATGGGGACCAACAAACGTTTGTTTATCTATATTCTTTAAAATATCTTCTGCTGTGTTCATCAGAACAAAGACTGACATAACGGTTTAGAATAACATGAGAGTGAGTAAATGATGATAGAATTTTCATTTTTGGATGAACTACTCCATCTTTTCCCATCTTACACTACTTGTCATCCAGCAGAAAACTAGAGCCAATAAAATGTAATATTTATTATTTAAAAATATATTTTAAATAATGAAAGTCAGTTTAGGACACTTGACAGTTAAGCTAACACATCTTTCAAATAAATCTCTATACTTGCTTTTTCTTGATGAACTATCTAGGTATACAGTACTAACAGTGAGGTCAGTGACACAATGTACACTCTTAAAAATAAAGGTGCTTCACGATGCCATAGAAGAACCTTTTTGTCTAAATGGTTCCATAAAGAACCTTTAACATCTGAAGAACCTTTCTGTTTCACAAAAGGTTCTTTTATGGCAAAAGAAGGTTCTTCAGATTATAAAAAGGTAAGAAAGAGATGGTTCTTGGTTCTTTGTGGAACCAAAAATGGTTCTATGGCATCGCTGGGAAGAACCTTTTAAGCACCTTTATTTTTAAGAGTGTAAATCACCATTGGCCAACAGATGTGCAAATCAGATTCAATATATTTCCACTGGAATATACAATCATAAACTCTTACCATGACATTCGCTTTCTCTTCTGCGCATGCTGTATTTTTATGTCCACACAATTAGACTTTAAAGCACAAATCGTTTTAAAATCACAAATAAATCGGAATCATCTCACACTGAGGACAGAGCACAAGTGCAAAGGTTAAAGGGAACAATCATTTGAGGACATTCAGGACGTTTCATGTAATCTGCATTTCCTCTCCTCACTCAATGGAGAAAAATAGCTATTGAGATGCATCTGAATTCAGCCTCTCCATGCCATTCATCGTTAGTACATAGCCTCTTCATTTTATACCACATGCAAGCCACAATTAGTGTCAGCACGGAAAACACTGGAGCAGCATTCTACATGCTCCGCTGCACTATTAGCACACAGTTTGAACAAACAAACTCCGTGTCTGTTGCTAGTGTACAGAGTTTAGGCTGATACGCTAATAATTCATATCAATTGTTAAATAAAAAGAGACAGCTCACCATCCTATCCAACAACACATTTAGCAGTCATATTGTGTGATGGTTGAACAAATTCTTCAGTTTACCACCATAGGGACATACACACAACTTTGTAGTACACAAATAGTATATACTTTCTCTATGTAAATGCGATATGAAACAATAGACAGTCTGACTTTTTTTTTTTATTGCACGTGCAACCTCTTCTAAAGTGAATTACATTGTGGCCCCTTTCTGTAATAGCTGGTTTGTTGTCATGGACACAGATTTAAGAAAAAAAAACTATGATCTGTGTCCATAGCAACTGAGTGAATTTCAGTACAGCCAAAAATGGTTCATGCCATTCATCGTTAGTACATAGCCTCTTCATTTTATACCACATGCAAGCCACAATTAGTGTCAGCACGGAAAACACTGGAGCAGCATTCTACATGCTCCGCTGCACTATTAGCACACAGTTTGAACAAACAAACTCCGTGTCTGTTGCTAGTGTACAGAGTTTAGGCTGATACGCTAATAATTCATATCAATTGTTAAATAAAAAGAGACAGCTCACCATCCTATCCAACAACACATTTAGCAGTCATATTGTGTGATGGTTGAACAAATTCTTCAGTTTACCACCATAGGGACATACACACAACTTTGTAGTACACAAATAGTATATACTTTCTCTATGTAAATGCGATATGAAACAATAGACAGTCAGCTTTTTTTTTTTTATTGCACGTGCAACCTCTTCTAAAGTGAATTACATTGTGGCCCCTTTCTGTAATAGCTGGTTTGTTGTCATGGACACAGATTTAAGAAAAAAAAACTATGATCTGTGTCCATAGCAACTGAGTGAATTTCAGAACAGCCAAAAATGGTTTGGGGGGAAAAGTCTTTAAGGCAGTACAGGCAGATACGTGGGGTCCTTCCTTCACATCTCAAAAGCCACATCACCATCTAAATGTTACGAAACCGCCTCAGCATCACGACATAAAGCTCCAAATTCAGTCTTTGGAAAGAAGTGACTGATTTACCCTTTTGAAATACAGTGGCACATCTCAGTTTGATATATGAACATATATAATATATGACCAGACTATTCATGTGAACATATGGACTGTGCCATTAAACAGCTAGCTGCTTGTTCACCGTGCACAATATATTCAGCTCAAGCAAAAAAGGTATGATTAAAAATAAAACCTGTCAATTAGACGAGGGAAAAAACAGGTATAACACTAGACATTCCGTCCCCCCCACTTTTTAAATGATGGCTACGCCCCTGATTCAGCTCAAGGATATTCTGTAGAATGTGTAATCTCTATTATAGAGCAGATGAGTGCTTTGTTTAGAAATAGAAGAAGACATTCTAGAAAAGCCTCCGTATCCCTTGAGAAATAAAGTTGATGACTATTTTTAGAAAGTCAGTCGTTCAGCCCCCTGCTGGCAAAGGCGCTGTGCTGCACTGCTGTGCTATAAAAGAGGAGGATGTGTTGCTGAGCGAGTAACAGGATTATATCACCACATTATGAGCACCAGATCAGCCAATAAACTGCTGTTCGTGAGTAAACATAGAAGATGTACAGAAAATATGCACATTTAGATGATGCTTGCAACGCCATTGTTGTGGGTTTCACTACACTCTAAAAAATGCTGGGTTGTTTCAACCCAACTTTGGGTCAAATATGGACTAACCCAACCTTTGGGTTAAAAATACCCAAAAGTTGGGTTAGTCCATATTTGACCCAAAGTTGGGTTGAAACAACCCAGCATTTTTTAGAGTGTACCTGGGAAAATACACTGTATGTATATAAAAATGTGTGCCAAATTATTATATTCCATATTTAATATTAATATTCACTATTAATCTTGAAATGTTCAATTAAATATTAAACATGAATTAAATATGGTTTGCCTTAAAGGAATAGTTAGCCAAAAAAAGAAAATTTGCTGAAAATTTCTCAGGCCACCCATCCAAGAAGTATGACTTTGTTTCTTCATTGGAAGAGATTTGGAGAAAATTAACATTACATAACTTACTCACCAGTGTATCCTCTGCAGGGAATGGTTGCCATCAGAATAAGAGTATATAATACACAAGTACTGTAGTAATTCACAAGCGGAGTATTTGTAAGATACAAATCCATCAAGACGTTTTTTTAACTTCAAAACATTGCTTCCAGCTAAAAAGAGCTTTCTTCGGTTGTCTCATTTGAAACAGGAGATAAATATGCACAGATCAAGGCAAGCACCATTTGCAGTTGAAAACAGTCCAAAACAGTTCTAAACAAATATGTTGGTGGATTTTGATGTGAGAGGACAACAGGGATTGGATTTCACTGGAGGAAGTGTTAAAATAGACTGCAGAATTTTGGCCAGCAGTGACAATTTAAAGTTAAAATGCCTTAATGGTACATTTGCTTCTACAAACATACAGCTTTTCATGGCACAATATGTTAACTGACAGACTGGAGTTGTGATGATGACTTGTGATGCTTTTATAAGCTGTTTTGACTCTCATTCTGACGGCACCCATTCAATGCAGAGGATCCATTAGTGAGGGAATTATATAATGCTACATTTTTCCAAATCTTTTCCAGTGAAGAAACAAACTCATCTACATCTTGGATGGCCTGAAAGTTTTTATTTTATTTTATCTTTTTTAGGTGAACTGTTCCTTTAAAATGCAACTGATGTAAATTATAAGATCAAGTCACGTTTATTTAAGAACAAACTCCTGCAATCATATGATAGAGAAAGGCAAACTACAGAGACTGAAAATTATGAAGTGAAATATTTGTAAGCATGCCCTGGTTATGTTATATGGTACAATAAAGATACAACAATATTTTATGTATCCTCTGCAACCCCCTCATCTGCCATCAAGCAGTCCGCAAAGGCAAAATTAGAGTGAATTACCTGATGTCTGTAAGAAGACTCAATCAAGGCCCTTCACCATTTACCAACTCTTATCTTTACAAGACAATAGACTGTGCAAATCTCCTTCCACCCATCGTACAATCATCTCTCATCATGACACTATTAGCCCTTGGACCTTAGTGGCTATTCCTAGCGCTTTTTTCAATTAGAGCTGGCACTCAGGAGATTGTGGTGTGTCTGTGAGTGTTTGTTGAATCCAGAACATTATGTACAGATAAGTGTGTTTTATCTGCAGGAGAGCATGATGGGCAATTGGGAAATTGTAAAATTGCACATGAAGTGAAAGCAATGGATGTTTAGATCACACACTAGTTATCAAAAATGGCATGGAAAGTGGACTTTTTTTATGTATAAATGGAAGAAGGCATCAATCACAACACTGTGAAGAAAAAAGCTGTCACTGGGGCGGCACCCTGAGGTACAAAAGCTAAAAGGTGCATATTTGTACCTATTTATCCCTAAATGGTACATGTGTGTATTAATTAGTTGGCCTACTTTAAAAGTGCATATTACTGTCTTTTGAAAGGGTACTGTCCCAGTGAAAATTTTGTACCCTTATTTTTTTGTTTTCCTTTCGTCGTGGGTTATCCACAAACAATGATTGACAAAACTTCTTGCTTATAATAAAAGATGTTTTCCAGTGTTGGGAAATAACAAACTAAAAATAGCATCACTGATATCAACTAAATTGTCAGTAGAATGAAAGCAATTTAGCATTTAATATAAAAAAATCAGTAAAAAGCTACTTCTTAGTAGTACAAAGAGCTAATATACTGTAAACGGCTATTTTTGCTCGGAAAATGAAAGAATTTATCAAGATTCATTTAATCTGATTCATTCATTCATTCACCCATCAGTGAATCGGTTCATACAGACTATTCATTTAAATGATCCAGATCAAAACAAATAAAATGGCAGATTAATTTAACTTCTTATGCGGGATTGCCTCTCTCTCTTTTTTTATTTTTATAAAGTTTTTAAATATATAGGAATATGTTTTATAATTATTTTACAAAATAATATTCACTCAAGACTTAAAAATAAAGGTACATTCCCCCCCACAGTTATACCATAGAAGAACCATTCCGGGTTTCCCAAATAACCTTTTACTGAACAGATTTTTTTTACCTTTTGTGCAATAGAAAGCTTTCATTGATTTTAAAGGTTCTTCATGGATAGATGCCTTTCAAAGAACCTGTATTTGTAAAAGTGTAATGTATAAATTGTTGTTTTTTTTGTTTTATATTTAGTATTAATCTAAACTGATCTGATTAAATGTGGTTTTACAAGCTTACAGAAGATCTATGGTTTATAAGTCAAACAAATATTGGCAATACCTTTTCCCATTATAAAAAGTGATGGCGCTCACAAATAAAAAAAAAATGTGTTTGTCTTACAAATTGTAACGTTTACATTTTCCCATTTAAGTATGACTTTTATTTACAGTTTTCAAACAGGATTCCATACACCTAGAGAAAATGAAAAGTCAAAACTAAAATGTTTATTTGCTGCCTTTCTCCATGCGCATCATTTTCCTCTTCTGCCTTTACAGGAACATTGACACTGAGATCCAGCTGATAATGTGCCCAGTCCACCAAGACCGCACATCTCACACCTCATACTCTCATTGCTATGTCACACACACCACCCCCGCCTTCTGAGGCGCTGCCTGTGCGCTGAAGACTCCAGCAATATGACAGTGGGAATGCAGAGCCCAGCTAATCCCAGGAGAGAGCGCCGCAATGCAGTGGAGATGCTTTAGCAGATCTCCCCTCATCCATGTGAGTGCCACTGGCAGCTGGTGTGGAGAAGAAAGCCGGAACTGGATCAAGAGCGGGCCGCCCCTGTTTTCTTTAGCTCAACACTTTCACATCGGGCTGAGAGGAACTGGACTAAGATAACCAGGGTGTGCAATGCACACAGACACAGAGCGAGGGGACACCCTCCCCTGTCCTTCTGACTTTACTGTGCAAACGCGTCACTATGGATCAGGATCCCGAGGGGCGGCCATGCAGAAAAGCTGCACAGAGCTGGTCTTTGCCGTGTTAAGGTCACATTAACTTCAACTCAGCTAATTTACAAAGTCCCTGAGATGTACGTGACTCCAAAACGTTCCTGCACTGACTCATTATATTATCATTGTCATTATATGAAAGGTTTTTCAGTTTCAAGACACTGATTTTTAAAAGTAAAAGCATGGTGTACATTCAATCAGCGAAATAATGCAGTTAAGCATTACATTGCTAAATTAACACTACAATAATAATATTATTATAGTTATTATTACTGATATGTATTTGGACATATTGTAATTATGCAGAATTATGTGACAGATTTATATGACATTTCAAGCTGATACTTCAACAAAATTCATTTTTGCTCTCAGAATTATAGTAACAATGACATTATAAGACTGTGCCCTATAAACTTACAAGACAAATTATTGTAACAATTGCCTTTTTTTAAAAATATGATTGACACACATGGACACAACTACGAGACTTCTTAACACATTGTGTCAACTAAAATATTAACTAAAAATATTAAAAGACAACAAGAGAGAGAGATAAAATATGATTGACACACATGGACACAACTACGAGACTTCTTAATAACACATTGTGTCAACTAAAATATTAACTAAAAATATTAAAAGACAACAAGAGAGAGAGACAACATGTTTGATGACACAAAAATGAAAATACAGAAAAGGTTAATTTGTAATTTATCCATATTTAAATGCATTTTCTCTGAGAAATGAGAGACAGTTTATGACACAGACTATGGGTCAAACCACTGTTTTGTTCAACAGAAATTGAAATTTTAGTAAGACCGATATTACAATTTCCTAATTTACAAGCTAGTTAGACTGATTGATAATTAGAGAAAACACCAGGGAAATAAAGTTGAAATAAATATAATATAAATACTAGATGAAAAACTTAAACCTAAAAGACTTGGCCTTGGCAGCATTTAATTTTTTATTTTAGAATTGTTTAAAATTTATTTAATTTTTATTTTATTATTAATTACTTTAACACAGTTAAAGTTGGCATCAGCTATTCACTGTTAAAGTATTTACACATACTCTAAATATATAAGAGGGTCATAAATGGGTCACATTTTGTAAATTGACTGATTGAGTATATGCTGAGTCATTGAGGTTTATACTCTATTCTGTGCAATTAAAAAACTATCTCTACTCATTGGATTGCAATCATACTTGTGGATTATTTATACTGTAGTGTCAGAAGTCTCAGTATAACCTATATTTAACATTCCACCACCAGCTGGGTCTTTAGGTTTGGTTATTCCCTGGAAGCCTGCAAACAAACAGGGCTAAACAAGCACACAGACACAAACAGAAACTGGCAGCGCTCACAACAGCAGCAAGTGCAAGTGACGGATATTGCAGGGAAAAGGGAAGAGACGGGCCAGAAACACTCATTGATACTGTATGGGAAACAACTGTATCACAGACATGCTTAGATAACCTCACATAATATTCAAGTGGAATTCTATGTCTTGTGAAAGTGGCAAGGCAACCTAAAACCTTCACGCTTTTTTGGCCAACATGGCTGACTATCTACATTAAAACCCCACTGTTGTGATGCTCAGATAAAGGTCCTAATTCAACCAATGCATACAACTGGGTCTTTAGGTTTGGTTATTCCCTGGAAGCCTGCAAACAAACAGGGCTAAACAAGCACACAGACACAAACAGAAACTGGCAGTCTGCTCACAACAGCAGCAAATGCAAGTGACGGATATTGCAGGGAAAAGGGAAGAGACGGGCCAGAAACACTCATTGATACTGTATGGGAAACAACTGTATCACAGACATGCTTAGATAACCTCACATAATATTCAAGTGGAATTCTATGTCTTGTGAAAGTGGCAAGGCAACCTAAAACCTTCAAGCTTTTTTGGCCAACATGGCTGACTATCTACATTAAAACCCCACTGTTGTGATGCTCAGATAAAGGTCCTAATTCAACCAATGCATACATTAGCTTTAAGCATGCAAACAATACTTTTAAACAACAAAAAAAAGACAATACAAAGACATGGCATCTAAACATATTAACCTCCTGACTACCAGGAAAAAAGATTAGTATTTAGTATTTTTTCATGTCATTAATGCTAGGTCCTCTGTAGAGGACACTGGGACTTTAAAAAGTCCTGTTTAAAAAAAATAAAAAGACATGAAAAGACATGAAAAGGCAAAAACAGTGGGATTTTTGTTTTAATCACAAATCAGTTTTATTTTTTATACCACAATTTATATAAAGATGATTCTCAACTATGTTATGAAAGATATAACAGAATTAATTGATATACCATTTTTCTTTATGCAAAAATTGTGTAAAATAGCCATATATGGATTTTCCCATCATACACAATGTATCTATAAACTATATCTAATTTGCATATTAATGTGTTTTTGGGGCAATATTGAATGAAAAAATAAGTGCAAAATTGGGAGTAATAATTAGCTAGATTTTCACAATAATACCTAATATTTCATAGGATTATTGATATATAATTTTTTTCCTAATCAGTTGTTGTGTCCCCCAAAATGTGTAATAAACATGCTTTAGGTCCTGGTGTCCTCTACAGTGGAAAGAAATCAACGTCCTGTTTCATAACAGAAAGTCATATTTTGATTTGAAATCCCATGACATTTTCCTGAGATGTTGATTTATGACAAACCATTAGAAAATTTGTCAGATTCAAAGGATCTTTACAAAATATTATCATATTTCCATAAGGGTGTTACATTTAATCACTAAATGAATGTCAGCCATTTTTAAAGACCAAGGAGAGGGACTGGTCATGGTGAAACATCCAATCATTTGGTATCTCTGAAAAGCCCTGAATGTGCTCTTTTCAGGAATCGCTAGAAAATAATGTCATCTACAGAAGACAAAACTCCATAGCTGGTTGAGAGTTTTGCACTTATTTAATACCCCAACATTAACTGATGAAATCAGTTTAATCTGAGTCACAGAAACTGTCAGTTGTCAATTTAGTAATACTTTAGTTTAGGGACCAATTCTCACTATTAACTAGTTGCTTATTAACATGCATATTATTAGCATATTGGCTGTTTAATTACTATTCATAAAGGACATATTAATGTATTATTATGCTTTTTATTAAAATTAGCCATTGGTCTTCCATAGTAGCATACATTTAGACCATGACAACCAGTTAAAACCATACATACTGCACCTCAATTTCATGGTATGATGGAACTATTTGGTTTCTAGGTGTTTGCATGAAAAACAGTACATATATAAACACACAAACGCTATAGCTTAATCACAAAAAATACTCTAATTAGGCTATATTCCATTACTCTGTTACATTTAATGCATGTCTACATTAATAATATAATACAATTTGACAAAGATCCCACATTTCTGCTACAATACCATGTTTTACCAGTTAGTGTTACTACAGTAAATCCATAAATAATGGTGATTTGTAGAATGAAAATACTTCTGACTGTGAAGTGTTTCTCCTGTTTGTCAACGCTGTTTCATCTGGCTTTAAACTGTTTTTAATCATGGAGTCATTTGTGTTTTTCAGTGAATTTAAGCACTGTTTAGTGGTCGTGTGAGCGAGACTTGTCAGTGCATAAACGCATCTGCTCTAGTAAGCTTGCACTGCGCTGCCGTCTGAACTTTGAGTAGAGCAGATAAACTTTTGTTATCGTTTTATCAAATAAGTTTATCGTGATAATTATCGGTAACGTTTTATCGCCCAGCCCTATATAGGCCTACCTAAACTTAACAACTACCTACTAACTATTAATAAGCAGCAAATTAGGAGTATATTGAGGCAAAAGTTGTTAATAGTTAGTTAATAGTGAAAATTGGACCTTGAAAATTGGAGTCTACATGAACTCCCCAAGTTTGTCAGATCTGATTTTCATGTTCTCCATTATGATCCAAAGAGCATCTTGTGCTTCAATGGAAAAAATAACATTTGAACTTTTGTACAAAGTTCAATGTTAAAACTGTACTTATGATCGTTGATGATTGTTTTAGCATGCGAACACTATGCCCACTAGGGTTCAAAGTTTTGTGCTTATTTAGTGATTTTGACATTAGATTTTCAGTGTGATGTCAGACCAGTGACACACTATTTTCCTATTTGATACTGTAAAGCTGCTTTGACACAATCTGTATTGTTAAAAGCGCTATATAAATAAAGGTGACTTTATTTGACCATTGGACCCTACTGAATTTCATTAAAACCGAATGTTGTGCCACTTTGCATTTTGGATGAGATGTATATTTTTATTACATGCAAGTCAAAATAATTAAAGGGAGGAATGTGGTTTTGAACGATCTTAAGTAGTGCTCTTTTTGGGAGACAGTCCATCTCTTCAGGGCATGGAGATGAAGTCTAAGCTGACAAGTATGTGTGTGCTGGAATGCACAGCTGAACCACACCTGTGTGAATAGCATCTTTTCCAATCCGGCTGGCCTGTGCGCTCCTCTCCTACCCCACATTGGCTGGCGTTCTGATGAGCGACTGAAATCCGAATCTCAGTTGTGAACCAATGAGAGCTTAGAAAAAGCGGAATAGGGTCGGGCTAAGGTGACAGAAAACTCATCAATGAGGTGTGTCTAAACAACTTTCTCTGTGAGTATTTTCAGGATACTCCCATAGTCAGCAGGTCGGAGGTTTTGTTTCTAATGGGAGTTGAGGACATCAAGATGAGCTCTTTGGACATTTTTTGACATTCTACTGCTGTGAATATACTGGATGGGGAGTTGGACGTACAGAATATACAGGGGACTCTTCCATCATGGTGAGACTTCAATTTCAGTCGACCACATCTCCTTATCACTTTTCCAGCCCAGCTATCCATTTAGTATCCGTTGGACGGAGAACTGATAAGGGCATGTGCCCGATACTCCCTGCTGGTCCATCTGGGACGTAGTCATATCTGCTGTTGTTTGATAACTTTATTAATTTTGTCCATTTGTATGAGTGTGAACACCTTTGCTGATGGCTCGTATCTCTTTGTTCTTTTCGTGTATATACATCTCCAAGCTTACAAAATACAAAACTGGCTATGGATATCTGTGGGTACAATATATCCTGGAATATACTACAGTGAATATAATAATAATTTTGGGGGGAGGTGGTATGGAAAGACTGGATCCAAATGGATTTGAGAGATAATATGAGTGCTGGTTCGTACACCTGAAAGTTTCATGAAAGTGTAGTAACATGTATAATGCCATAAAAACTGAGCAGCCGGAATATCAGGTTTTGTATCTGTTGCAGCCTCGGGGTATGCATAAGAGTTTTCTTTGAACACTATTGGTTTAAGCTTGTTCTACTTGTACAGATTAATTCAAGCATGGATAATGCATATAAATAAACTCATGAATAAAATATATGTTTGTGTGTGACTGACATAACTGTATGATATGCAGAGTTGGAACATGATGTACAAATAAAAAACTCTTTTTTTGCTTTTGATTTATTTAGAATGTGTATAGAGTGATTTAACTGTAAACACCATTAACAAACAAATGCTGTGTTTGCTAGTAGTTATAGTATGCTTTTTGTAAAAATAGCATTCTTTTTCCCCACATCACTGAGGTTACTTAAACTAAAATAATTTCTTTATTTATATAGTTTTATTTATACAATAAAAATATACCAAAAAGATAATTGAAAAAAATTGCACCTGCAGTCTTTTTCAATCCTTCAAGTGCTTTACAATGTAAACTATCCATTCACAAAGCTAAGCTCCATCGGTACCACCAGAGGGTATTGTCTCTCCATTTTCAAACTTCCCCTCTCAGTTTTCATCACAACAACAGAAATTATGTGGCTTGATGATTGCATGAAATCAAAATAAGTATAGGTTTGCAGAGAGGGGGCAGCCGTTAAATTGTATTTTCAACAACACAAAATTATTATGTTTGATAACATTACAAGAGGCCTGTGATTGACATTGTTAGCACGTGTAGAGCAGAGGAAGATTACTGGCCATTTTGGAAGCTTAAAAGTAAATATGCTTTTTGATCTTGTGTTATTCATAACCTCTTTACTCAGCCTCATTGTTTTTTTAACCCCTTTTTTGTCACTATTCAACCCATCTATTAAACAGGCATTCTGGCAGGTAAATTGGTTGCACTGTAAACGAGTTAACTGATTTGGTGCACTGTAATGTAATATAAGAAACATTTCTTTTGCTTGTGTTATTGAAAAAAAAAAGACAAAAGTCTTGATAATTTGTTTGATCGGATGGATGGATGGATTAATGGTCATTATTTGGACATCACAGAAATCATGGAAATCATGTCATTATTTAAAGCCTGTTATAACCTTTATTTCCGAAAAAGAGAAAAAGATAGGCCTACTTATATGTCTCCATGCGAAAACAAGCTTATAAATCAAACTGAATGATCTTTTTTTGAAAATCTAAAATAGCAGATCGTTTTGTGTGAGGGGTAGGTTTAGGGTAAGGAGATAGAAAAAACAGTTTGTACAGGATAAAAACCATTACGTCTATGGAATCTCCATAAAAAATGGAAACACAACATGTGAGTGTGTGAACATAATGCTATACTTAAGTGAGTTCTGTGGGTTCAAAGCTAATATTTGTTTTCTCTCTGTCATTGCAGACATAGAATTACATGTATAACATGTAGCTGGAATAACTCCCAAACTGTTGGACATTAAACCATTTTTGCCTTTTCTTTACTGTAACTATAGAAACAGCATTACTCATGGTGTCCTCATCATTTTAAGTTTGTTTGGTCTAACACACTTCATCTCCTAACCTATCAACAAATGCTGCACCACTCAACAACAAGCAAGAAAGTAATCATGTATGAGGGGAGACATTGTTCGCTAAAACAACTGGACACGTACAGTAATCTCAGGTACTGCGAATAGCCTAATCTTAATTTTCCTATGTTGAACCATCTTTTAATTTTTAATTAGACAGCTTGCTGAGACGTTTTGAATGCAAATAGCTAGCAGGCTTTAGTTTACATAACAGCCAGATGATTTGTAAATTGGTAGCTGGTTTGAGTTCAACTTTAAACTGAAATGTTCGTTGTACAAAAAAAGGAAATCAGTCTCATCATGTTACAGAACCTCATAAGATGTAAAGCTCTCTCATTTGATTGTTTAATTAATCTGAAAAAAAAAAAACTTAAAACAGAACTTCTGGGGAATTACAGTTAAGTGAGTGGAATCCACTGTTGTAAATATATCACTGTCCTGACAGCTGTACACGTGCATTTGTTGCTGCCATAAAGCAATCCACTCTTTTTGCAGAATTTCGTACCCGCTCATCCAAACAAATATTTTTTAGGGAAAGCATGGGAAAGAAGCAGATGCAAGTATCAGAATTATTCTGAAACTGATTCCAAGGTAATAATAATAATAATAATAATAATAATAAGTACAGTTGCTTTATAACATTACAAAAATAAGGCATGTTTTCAAACAACTTTTGCAAACGCTCCTTTTGACTCCCTCAACTTCAATTGAAAGCTACTTTCAATAAACGGAAAGTACTTTAGTAATAAACCTAACCTGTCGAGAAAAACTGCAAACACTTGGTAGCGATTAATGCCATTAATCCCATAAATTCCTCCATCTTCTAAAAACACGACCAAGCTTTACTGGCTTTACACCCTTTTCCTTCTTTGTGTATTTTGGCAAGTCTTTGAATTTTGGCGCACTTCTGTAACGAAATCTTAGCATCTTTTCCTACACCATCTTACACCCTGTAGCTACAGCAGCCAATCCACAAACTCTGGCTATTGGCAAATACAAGTTGACAAGCAAATAGGAGATCCTATATGCAATAATCAAAACAAATATATATATATATATAGAGGTATCAAGATTTTTGGAGATGTTTCTAGCAAAAAATAAAATAAAATTGCCTACCCTTTTAGGGGCTTTAAGGACTTTAGGACTTTCTAGGTGCCTAAACAGTCATCGATAGGTTGATTAATGACCTCTTGTGGTGATAGTGGGATAAGACTCTGGTGATCAAGACAGTAATTCACTGTCTTATAGATGCAAGCATAGAGACCTGTCACCATGACAACGAAAAGCTAAGAAAAATCTAGGCTATGGTAATCAACTCCAAAAAAAATTGTTGAGGGGTGGGGTAACATTATTATATACATGGGTTGAGAGAGATTATGAAATTAATGAATTAAAGATGGCTAAGAGTCATTTGGTGGAATAAATCTGTCAGGTGTGGCTGTTCATATGAAAAAACACAGCACACAGAAGAAATACACAGCAGCATATTCAATTTCACCTCAAATTACACTGAAGAAAGTAAAACTAACTGCATAATTCTTATTATGAATACATCTAAGCCCTTTTAATTGCTATAAATGATATAAGTCTAGAATCAGTAGAATCTCACAATTATCTTTACACAATAAAAATATTATCTAGACCTGCATAAACTAGCTGTCAGCCAATAACTAATTAGTCTTATTTTTGGATTAAACTTAGACTAATCTATGCTTTTTTGGAAAAAAAAAACAAACAAGAAAAAATCCCCCACCAGTTTTAAAGAAAAATTAGATATGTAACTTGTAAGACTATAGTCTAAACCTTTTATGCAACCGGCCCCTGTTCATTTATGCGTGAATGTTACTATCTAATACTACCCATACTGCCTTGAGGTTGTGTGAGCATTCCATTTCTCACCCAGAATACATAAAAAAAGGTAAATATGTAGAGTATAAACCTTTTCCAAAAACTCCCCACTCCAGTCTGATCCATAAACAGGTAGATTTCGCAGGTCAAACAAGGTCACACTCGCAAGACAGCAATTTGCTTTCCTGCTCTTTTATTCACATTGATCACCGAGCCACAGAACACGTGCCAGTAAATCTATCAGCTCATGGCTTGGGGTGTGATTAACATCAGTGTAAACTGAATTACTTTCATTAGTACAAAAAGTAATTTAGGCTTTAACAGCTGTGGGAGAAAGAGTCTGTTAACAGAGAATACTATTACACTATTATATTTCAACTTCAGGCTGTTTCAATAACACAATATAGTTCAGACTCTAAATTCAGATCGGATGAGCCATGTCTGAAGCTGCAAAATTACTACAAACACTTCTCTGTGACAGTACATTATATATTAATGTACAAAGTTGCTTTGATTTGCCTCAATTGAGCAGGCGCAATGATATTACGTAGCGCCTGAAAATAGGCTTATTGGAAGTTACCTAGCTGGGACTATTTTCAGGTGCTACGTAATATCATTGCGCCTGCTGCACCCATTCCTTGGCTGCAAAGTTCCTTGATTATTACGCCGGAATGAGAGTATAGTTCCTAGCCATATCGGCCTAGAAAATCGCAACTTTTCATTTTCCGTCGGTCTTAGTACACGATGTAACTACAGAAGAGTCAAGTTTTAAATAGGAAAAATATAGAAACTCTTTGGTCATTTTTGAGCGAGATGCTAACGGTCTAATCAGATTCAATGATCTATGCTAAGCTACAGCTAAAAGTGCTACCGCCAGACCCGGAGATCGGCTGAATGGATTCGAAAACGGTAAAACTCAACTGTTTAACTCTAGGGGAGTTGGAAAGTAGCCTATTTTCAAAAATAGTGGCATGTTCCTTTAAGCATTGGTATCTTTAAAATTTTTTAAATATTTTGTATAATATTTTTTTCTTGCTATATTGTAAATTCAAAATAATAATGAACACATATTTACTGGAAAACGATGGCTTTATTGATCAGTTTGTAGTTTTCACCACATTCTTTCGGATACTTTCAATACTACAACAAGCCACTTTTGTTAACTCAACAAATCTTCATCTATGTTAGTCAGCTGAATAATATCATCTTATCTCAAATCAGCAGAATTTATGACAACACTACAGAATACATCACAAAAAAACAAACATTTAAACTTTTAAGGCATAAAAAAGGATGTACAAGATCAATGAATCTAAGATTTTCAAATGGCAATGCATTACTGGCCTGTAAAGTGTGTTAAGAGCCCCAAGAACACCACTAACCTTTGCTAACAGCATGGCCTCTTGTGTCTTATTGCTTTATTTTCACTTTGACAATCACCAAACTCCACATTTCTCTTACACTTTACTTTAGAAAGGCTCCTAAAATCTGATCTAGGTCTGCTCATTTCATAATTCACAATAGTTCCTGCGTTATCGTGCCAGCAGGCACAGATATTGAAACCATTGAACCAAATCAAGCCCTGAATGAGCCTTATTGAAAAGACAAAAATCAAGAAGCAGCAAGAGTTGCTTACATTTGTGCACAAACTCAGCTCAACAGGCCTGGCGTCATCCCCATACTAATGAGTCACGCTCTGCCATGCTGGTTTTTCTTGCTAAACGTCCTAGCTCCTTCTGTCCCGAATCAGATCAGCTAAATGGAGAAAGAGGGGGAGGTTTATCGGAACCACAGGATGTGACACGGCCCACTTTTTCCTCTCTGCCCTCTTCCCATTTGCTCAATGAATGTTGAAAAGGGGGAGTGCAGTGCTTCTATATAATGACCATTTAGCTTGTTTAGCCGATTGATTGGAACAGAGTATGAGTGGCTGCTCGGCCCAAGACAGACTGCAGAGTGTTTGCGGCAAAAGCGACAACTTCGCAGTGACTTTAGAGTGAAATTGATTGGGAATGGAAAGTCCTCGAGCCTCGGTTTGATCTTCAATCAATCGCATCCTTCTGAGTCCTAACCATGACCATTAAGAGAAACGCGACACTGGAGCAGTGGCTTCTACCAACATCCCCCCTGAGAGAAACCACAGAAAGAGCGACACAAGAGTATTTACTCTCTCCAGCAGACACAAAGACACAGCTGTTTCTGACCTTTTACAAGCCCCAAGCACCAATCAATTGACCTTTAGCAGTGCACTAGACATACACAAGATAAATGCAAAGCGCTAACATTCCTATTGAGACGATAAGTATAGAACAGAGTTATCAGTTTCAATTGTCAATCTGTCTCCGCTTCAGTGCTTATAATTATGTCTACATACCATTTATGCCCTATATACTACTATGATAATCAGAAATGGAGCTATCAGGGCAAATCATCAGATAATATGCACTTATAGATTGTCACTAGTCTTCAAATAGGTTGCAATAATAGCCGAGACAGTAATATTGTAATAGACAAAAGCATATAATGTGAATGTCAAAGAATATTCCATCACTGTTCGGGATCAGTGAGCCACAGAGAGCAAAGATCAATATGAGTATTGAGAGGACTCAACATCATTTTATAGTGTCCAGACATGAAAAAAAAATCAATGTCAAAGCTTTTGTTCAGACATGTTGTTTCTTATTCGGAGGACAATCAAAATAGCTCTTGGTGTTTTTCATTTGTCTATGACATTCCATGTGGTGATGATCAAATCCATAAAAAAAATATATATATATATTTTTTATAGCAAATCCCAAATAAAGTTCTCTATAAAATGAGTATGGCATCTTTCCTGCTACCAAGATAGCTCTAGAGGAAAAAAGGGGATGAAAGTTACAACTTTCAATACTTCCAATTACTTTTTGTTCTCACTGTATTTTTGAATGTTCTACTCTTCAAAGAATAAAACTGTATTAAGGTTTCCAAAAAATTAATAATATACACTACCAGTCAAAAGTTTTTTGTAATGTTTTTTAAAAGAAATCTCTTCTGCTCACCAAGCCTGCATTTATTTGATCCAAAATACAGCAAAAACAGTATTTAAAAGAATAAAACTGTATTAAGGTTTCCAAAAAATTAATAATATACACTACCAGTCAAAAGTTTTTGAACAGTAAGATTTGTAATGTTTTTTTAAAGAAATCTCTTCTGCTCACCAAGCCTGCATTTATTTGATCCAAAATACAGCAAAAACAGTACAATTTTGAAATATTTTTATTATTTAAAATAACTGTTTTCTATTTGAATATATTTTAAAATGTAATTTATTCCTGTGATTTCAAAGCTGAATTATTAGCATCATTACTCCAGTCACATGATCCTTCAGAAATGATTCTAATATTCTGATTTGCCGCTCAAAAAAACATTTATTATTATTATTATGTTGAAAACAGCTGAGTATAATTTTTTTCAGGTTTCTTTGATGAATAGAAAGTTCAGAAGAACAGCATTTATCTGAAATAAAAATCTTTTGTAACATTATAAATGTCTTTATCATCACGTTTGATCAATTTAAAGCATCCTTGCTAAATAAAATTATTAATTTCTCCACCGAACCCCCACCCCCCAAATATACTGATTCCAAGCTTTTGAATGGTATAGTGTGTAATGTTACAAAAGCTTTTTATTTCAGATAAATGCTGATCTTTGGATCTTTCTATTCATCAAAGAATCCTGAAATAATGTACACAGCAGTTTTAAATATTGATAATAATAATAGTAGTAATAATAAATGTTTCTTGAGCAGCAAATCAGCATATTAGAATGATTATGGAGTATTCCTTCATATCAAAACAAACTTTTCTAAGACAGTAGATGATGTCACATGAACCAGTTTACCTGACTTTACCTCAAAAGACAGGAGAGTGTTGTGAAGGCTCAAGATGACATAATTTTCCTCTGGTCATGTGGCTTTGCAGACGAAATGCATTAAAGGGATGGCCTGAAAATGGACTTTGATGTGTGACTAAATGAGTCTTTTCATGTCTCTTATGGATGTTCTTCTTGATACTTTTCTGCCTTCAGAAAGGACACATGCTGTTTGAGGGATGACAACATTTGATTAGAACACAGTGGGCTAGACATGGAAAAATGTCACTTGAGTAGCTGGGAAGATGCTAGGGTGGGCAGACTTGTTAGAAGACAGTCCTGTGTGGATGAAATTTGCGGCACGGTAGATTTTTTGATGTTTGTGACATTTGTGATCCCTTCCAAACCTTTCAACAATCATTGGTCAATAATCCCCAGTCCTTCCTTTTCTGCTACATTTGGACATCTTTCTGAGGACATCACTTTCTCCACTCTCACTGGCCGTCTCTGTATGAGAGCAAAGGTCCTAAAAGACAACAAAAGGCTTATAATTTTGAAAATCAGAATGAAATGGTTGGGATAAAGCATCTCACTTTTAAGGCTAAGAGAAAGAAGGTGGCTCTAAGTTGCATCCGGATGACAAAGCACCACATTCAAAGGGAAGGGGATTCATGGTGTCAAAAGGAGAAAAGAGGGCCCTCATTGCATAGGAAACCCAACTGTCTGTCAATCTCACTGACTTTCAAAAGACACGGACATCAAAAGCCAATAGTATCTGTAAAAAACTCATGGCACACACTGCATCCCTCCAAAATACATAACAACACAATGAGTGTTTACAAGCATTACGCTTAATAACGTAATGTACCGTCATGTGTTTTTTTGTTAAAGGGGTCATTGGATGCCCATTTTCCACAAGTTGATATGATTCTTTAGGGTCTTAATGAAAAGTCTGTAACATAGTTTGGTTAAAATTTCTCAGTGGTAGTGTAAAAAACACATGCTCTTTTCAGAGCAAGCCATTTTGTAGCATTTTCCTTTAAATGTTGTACCGTCATGTGTTTTTTTGTTAAAGGGGTCATTGGATGCCCATTTTCCACAAGTTGATATGATTCTTTAGGGTCTTAATGAAAAGTCTGTAACATAGTTTGGTTAAAATTTCTCAGTGGTAGTGTAAAAAACACATGCTCTTTTCAGAGCAAGCCATTTTGTAGCATTTTCCTTTAAATGTTAATGAGCTCTGCTGACCCCGCCCCTCTCTTCCAAGCTGCTCTCTCTGAGAGACTGTTTACTTGTAGTTGTGTACACACACTGCCGAAACACATTTAAGTTCAAACTACTTGTAAAAGTGCATGTAGCATCCAATGACCCCTTTAAGAAGGAAAGGTTGCATACCTAGTAAGCAAAATAAGATCTGCACATATATATTTTCTGTACATTAATCCAAGTTTGCTCCTTTACTGACATTCCGACAGTTTATTCAATGTGTTAAAGTTGTGTGCACATATGTTTTTAAAATGATCTGATTTTTGATAGTTATCACCATATTTTTCTGCATGTAAACACACTCGCAGACCAAATCAGCTTACGTTAACAAAGCTTGTATTGTCTAGAGTGGTTGCAGTGGTTCTCAATCTGGGGGCCGGGGCCCACAAGGTGGCCTCAGCAAACTTTCAAGGGAGTCACAGGACAGTGATGGGAAGATTGGACCATTTTACTGACTTTCTTATTCAATTTTGTTTATCAAACTGAACTAATCTTTATTCACGACATTTCATTCGAGATTTATTTGAAATATTTTCAACAGCCAATTTCCCTGAACACGTCTAGTTTTGCAATCTTGAAATGACATGAAAATGATATAAGCATATTACAAAATCACTTAAACTAAAATTAAAATTAAAACTGAAAATATAAAAATAAAAGCTAATTCAAAATATTAACGGGGAGCCTTCAAATGTTGAGAACCACTGATCTACAACTAATAGTTCAGCAAAAACATATTTTTTTTGATGATTCTGACAACAGGGGACAGACCTTTTTCACTGAAGGAGGCATTATTATGCTGGATTATTGACTCATATTTTGACCAGAAACTTTGGTTTAAAGTTAAACTGCCTTATCTTTGTGTCTTACAAACATGCAGCTTTTCGCTTCACAATTAATTAATTGATGGACTGGAGTTGTGTTGTGGATTATTGTGATGTTACTATCAGCTGTTTGAACTCTCATTCTGACGGCACCCATTCACTGCAGAGGATCCATTGGTGAGCAACTAGTGATGTAATGTTAAATTTCTCCAAATCTTTTCTGATGAAGAATCAAACATTAGTGTGAGTAAATTTTTTAGCTAATTTTCATTTTTGGCTGAACCTTTAACAACACAAATAAGACACCAAATATACACATCTCATTTATTACTATATTAGTCATAAACCAAATGTGTAACATTAAAGGGGTCATCGAATGCTATATGCACTTTTACAAGTTGTTTGAACTGAAATGTGTGTCGGCAGTGTGTGTACACAACCACCCTATAATGATAAAAATCCACCCAGTGTTTTTTTATTAATCTACTAAAATCTTTACCCCTTTCTCAAATCGAGCCGATCTCAGATGCCTGTCTGTGTGACGTCACAAAAACAGGCCCCTCCCACGATAGTTTGATTGACAGTAGCGTTTCAGCACAGACTGGACTGGTGTCTTACCTTATACCCACCCTGAGTGAGCCGTCATCAGTCCGCCATTGTATCACCGCCGGAGCAGATGTAGACAAGAATGACTCCTAAGCGATTGAGGTGTTCTGTTGTTGGATGTAATAATGAACATAGCAGTCGTCATTTACTCCCGACATCTGAGCCGCTGAAGACGCAAACATTTGATTAGAACACAGTGGGCTAGACATGGAAAAATGTCACTTGAGTAGCTGGGAAGATGCTAGGGTGGGCAGACTTGTTAGAAGACAGTCCTGTGTGGATGAAATTTGCGGCACGGTAGATTTTTTGATGTTTGTGACATTTGTGATCCCTTCCAAACCTTTCAACAATCATTGGTCAATAATCCCCAGTCCTTCCTTTTCTGCTACATTTGGACATCTTTCTGAGGACATCACTTTCTCCACTCTCACTGGCCGTCTCTGTATGAGAGCAAAGGTCCTAAAAGACAACAAAAGGCTTATAATTTTGAAAATCAGAATGAAATGGTTGGGATAAAGCATCTCACTTTTAAGGCTAAGAGAAAGAAGGTGGCTCTAAGTTGCATCCGGATGACAAAGCACCACATTCAAAGGGAAGGGGATTCATGGTGTCAAAAGGAGAAAAGAGGGCCCTCATTGCATAGGAAACCCAACTGTCTGTCAATCTCACTGACTTTCAAAAGACACGGACATCAAAAGCCAATAGTATCTGTAAAAAACTCATGGCACACACTGCATCCCTCCAAAATACATAACAACACAATGAGTGTTTACAAGCATTACGCTTAATAACGTAATGTACCGTCATGTGTTTTTTTGTTAAAGGGGTCATTGGATGCCCATTTTCCACAAGTTGATATGATTCTTTAGGGTCTTAATGAAAAGTCTGTAACATAGTTTGGTTAAAATTTCTCAGTGGTAGTGTAAAAAACACATGCTCTTTTCAGAGCAAGCCATTTTGTAGCATTTTCCTTTAAATGTTAATGAGCTCTGCTGACCCCGCCCCTCTCTTCCAAGCTGCTCTCTCTGAGAGACTGTTTACTTGTAGTTGTGTACACACACTGCCGAAACACATTTAAGTTCAAACTACTTGTAAAAGTGCATGTAGCATCCAATGACCCCTTTAAGAAGGAAAGGTTGCATACCTAGTAAGCAAAATAAGATCTGCACATATATATTTTCTGTACATTAATCCAAGTTTGCTCCTTTACTGACATTCCGACAGTTTATTCAATGTGTTAAAGTTGTGTGCACATATGTTTTTAAAATGATCTGATTTTTGATAGTTATCACCATATTTTTCTGCATGTAAACACACTCGCAGACCAAATCAGCTTACGTTAACAAAGCTTGTATTGTCTAGAGTGGTTGCAGTGGTTCTCAATCTGGGGGCCGGGGCCCACAAGGTGGCCTCAGCAAACTTTCAAGGGAGTCACAGGACAGTGATGGGAAGATTGGACCATTTTACTGACTTTCTTATTCAATTTTGTTTATCAAACTGAACTAATCTTTATTCACGACATTTCATTCGAGATTTATTTGAAATATTTTCAACAGCCAATTTCCCTGAACACGTCTAGTTTTGCAATCTTGAAATGACATGAAAATGATATAAGCATATTACAAAATCACTTAAACTAAAATTAAAATTAAAACTGAAAATATAAAAATAAAAGCTAATTCAAAATATTAACGGGGAGCCTTCAAATGTTGAGAACCACTGATCTACAACTAATAGTTCAGCAAAAACATATTTTTTTTGATGATTCTGACAACAGGGGACAGACCTTTTTCACTGAAGGAGGCATTATTATGCTGGATTATTGACTCATATTTTGACCAGAAACTTTGGTTTAAAGTTAAACTGCCTTATCTTTGTGTCTTACAAACATGCAGCTTTTCGCTTCACAATTAATTAATTGATGGACTGGAGTTGTGTTGTGGATTATTGTGATGTTACTATCAGCTGTTTGAACTCTCATTCTGACGGCACCCATTCACTGCAGAGGATCCATTGGTGAGCAACTAGTGATGTAATGTTAAATTTCTCCAAATCTTTTCTGATGAAGAATCAAACATTAGTGTGAGTAAATTTTTTAGCTAATTTTCATTTTTGGCTGAACCTTTAACAACACAAATAAGACACCAAATATACACATCTCATTTATTACTATATTAGTCATAAACCAAATGTGTAACATTAAAGGGGTCATCGAATGCTATATGCACTTTTACAAGTTGTTTGAACTGAAATGTGTGTCGGCAGTGTGTGTACACAACCACCCTATAATGATAAAAATCCACCCAGTGTTTTTTTATTAATCTACTAAAATCTTTACCCCTTTCTCAAATCGAGCCGATCTCAGATGCCTGTCTGTGTGACGTCACAAAAACAGGCCCCTCCCACGATAGTTTGATTGACAGTAGCGTTTCAGCACAGACTGGACTGGTGTCTTACCTTATACCCACCCTGAGTGAGCCGTCATCAGTCCGCCATTGTATCACCGCCGGAGCAGATGTAGACAAGAATGACTCCTAAGCGATTGAGGTGTTCTGTTGTTGGATGTAGCTCGGAAGGGAGGGGCGGGGTCAGCAGAGCTTATTAACATTTAAAGGAAAATGCTACAAAACGGCTTGCTCTGAAAAGAGCTGTTTTTGACAGGGTAAAAAATGTGTTTTTTACACTACCATTGAGAAATTGTAACCAAACTATGTTACAGACTTTTCATTAAGAATCTAAAGAATCATATCAACTTGTGGAAAATGGGCATCCGATGACCCCTTTAACATTAACAGTAACATTAAGCAAAAGAAAAATGCTCTCTGCTGGGTGATTCGCAAATATATAAACTGATAGAAACGCCACTCTAGACATTATAAAAGTGCATCTGAACATCCAAGAAGAAGACAATCCAACTTTGGATATAAGATCTGGTGATTATAAAGAAAGCCTCATCTATGAAAAATACTTATTGCTATTTTGCAGAATAATTCTCATGATAGCTATTATATAAATTTGTCTTTTTTTTTTTTAATTGTTTTTATTTTTCATGTTCTTCATAAGAAAGTCTAGGTAAATAATTGACTAATAGAGTGTGCAGAACTCTTGAGTTAAGAACAGTCTGTTCTTACTCCTCTTGTCAGTAAATAAGGACTTGATTGGTTGATTTGTGAGCTCCTCACAAACATCTTTAAGTGAGAGACACGCACAAAAGAAAGAAACAAATAAATGAAGATCACATTTGTTCAGTTATTAGGACAACGGCATATTGATTTGCATGCATGGAACTGATTTACACCTTATGCTTGCCAACATATTTAAATCATGTATAACTGTTAACTTAAGTATGTCGAAATTAAAACCATTCTTTTACTCACTCTTTTCTCTACAACAGGTGATGATACTGTGTGTTGCAACAGTGCATCCCTGAAGAGAAAAGATAAATGATGACATTTGGAGACAATAACATTGCAAAATAGCTTGTCTGTGCAGAGACCCTCAACCTTTGAGCTAACATTATCATAAATGCCTGGCTCTGAATGCTACATAATAAATTAAATATAGTATAATGAGTCTTAAACACTGACTATTTAAACGTGTTACCAGACAAGATGGCATCACCTCTACAATACAGAATCCTTTCTCAGTTCGACACGACAGTCAGACTTTCATTTTCTAAGGTCTTCAGATTGAATTCGTGAGAAAGAAATGAAACACCTATCACTGATGCATTAAAATATCGTAGAGATGAACTATGACAGTTCAAGAGGCATCCACTCAAAGTTAATTGAGGAACTGAGTGACATTTACCTGTGCGTCATGCGGTGATCAAATGAGACATGAAAAGCTAAAGAATTTTCTGTTATTACAGCCTAGACAGGGCACAAAGGCAGGACAATAATTAAAGTTCTTTCAGCCTGGTATGAGGCAGTTTTTACCACACGTCTATTGTATAAAAAACGACTAATTCAGTGGAAGATTCACATTAGTCTGGCGTATCGGTGATTTAAACACAGAAGCGAAGCAGTGCCATGATAGCTGTTTTCTCCATTCCTGCTCAATCACATTAGCTGGCAGTAAATAGTCGGGTAGTGCTTATCTGTCAGCCTTTCATGTCGCATTATTGAACAGACGCTCCCTGCTCAAAGCAATCTGATGTGTCTCATCCGATTGGCTCAAAAATGATGCCCATGTAAATCAAACGGTCGTCGTCTGCAATCGTCACATTCTTTTACTTAGCATGTCTAACAGATGTGCGTTCATGAGCTGGACAAGACACATTGTACCTCTACTACTATCATTATATCAACAATATTTAATTTTGATAGCTAGATCATTGAGATAAAGGACAATAATAATGAAATATGACATGTATAAATGTTTAAATGGACAGAAATTATTATTTTGTCCTGTGGTGAAAGTGAAAAAGGCCTTTGCATTGTTTGACATTCACTTAGTAATAAAAAAACAAAAAAAAACAGGCATTTCTGAGATGCTTCATAAAAGACAGTCTCTATTAGTATAGTGATTGAGGGAATATACAGTCATTATCACCATGGCAATGAAGTTATAAATCAGGCTGCTCTATGTTCATCCCTATTTATAAACTGGCACCTTCCTTTACCTCACACAGTCCCTTTGGGCATTTGCACAACTATGGTTAATGCAGGACCAATTTTAAATGTAAAATAGTGCATTTCAATATTAATTGTGGTAAGAACAATACATTTTGGTGCTGTCAGAGTTGTTCCCTTCCGAGGGAACTTCAAACTGCGTCCTCTAGGGGTCGCTATGGGGAACGCTTCCAGCGTGACTGGTGTCTGAAGCATACATGTAAACGCACCAATACTACTTGCCGGCGACAGCCTATGATGTCATCACCGGCGCGACCACAGTATAAAAGGGTGCCAGGAGAACACGTCATCCTCTTCTTCGTCTTCAGAGACTGTTTTGTTTGAAGTGCATACTGGTAAGAACGCAGTTTCTGTTTGTTACTAATATGGCAAGCACTAACACTAGTAAGGCGTTTAGGAGATGTGTTCATCCGTGTCTGCGTTATTTGACACCCGATGACACACACGACCTTTGCGTCATATGTTTGGGCGAAGAGCACACGCGTGACATCCTTGAGGGGGCGGCATGCGATCACGGTGAGCTTTTTCCCATGAGGAAGCTCCGCTCTCGTTTGGCCCTTTTTTCGAGGAAAGAGGGTCAGCCATCGGTTCCTCAGGGCTCAGGACCCGCCGCTGCTGAGGCACGGAGGAAACTGAGCTCATGGGGTTCTCAGGTGGACCTGGCCAATGAATTAAAGAAGGGGCTTTCCCTTTCTCGTTCAACGGTCGTGAGCTGCTGGAGGATAACGTTATTTCTCTGATGTCATCCAATCCAGCAGCTAGTGCTCTGCTGGCTCCCGGCCAGGAAGAGCAAGAGATGTCAGAGGTGGATGAGGAAGTTGAGACTGAGTCCTCTCAAACCTCCTGCCCTGTGTATGAGAAGCTGCTTGATTTGCTGTGGAAGCGGACTAAGAAGGTGGCGCTTCACGGTCGGCTCGATGAGCGCTATCTTTCTGACCATAACCCTCCAGCCCAGGTGAGTCTTCTATTTCTTCCTGATCTTCATGTGGAGATCGAGAAGACTTGGAAAAATCTGTTTTCTTCGCGCATCCACCGTTTTCAGCAGACTAGTTATGCCAACGTGGAGGGGATGCGGGAGAGCGGATATTAGAGGGTACCCCCCATTGAAGAGACGCTAGCCTGCTATCTCGCTATGGGAGAGACATCTTCTCTTAAGACTCCCTCCTTGCCATTCAGAGCCCTTCAAATGACATCTCGTCTGAATGGTAGAGCATACGCAGCAGCAGGTCAGGCGGCGGCTTCGTTGCTTACCATGGCAATTTTGCAAGCCTACCAGGGTGACCTGCTGAAAGACCTGGATAAAGGTCAGGGTCTTTCCCCTGAAGAAGTGTCTGAGCTGCGCCGCACTACGGATCTTGTTCTCCGTGCCACCAAACAGACAGCTACTGCCATGGGCAGATCTATGGCGGCTATGGTGGTAACGGAGAGACATCTGTGGGTGAACCTGGCTGACATCGGGTCGAAAGAGAGGGGCTTTCTCCTTCATGCGCCAGTCTCTCCTTCTGAACTTTTCAGCACTTCCGTCGAGACGATTGTTGAGAAGTTTAAGGAGGCGAGGGTGTGCTCAGCTGCTTTTAAGTCCTTTATCCCACGAAGGCCCAGGTCTCAGCCTGAACAAAGGGGTCCTGGCACTCCTCCGCCTGCGGGCAGGTCTAGAAGGTGGCGCAAGTCAAGGGGTCAGGGGCAAGGCCTGAGGGAGGTGATCCAGACGAGGCGTTCCCAACAATCTCATCCGGACCAGGACGGATCTCCCTCTTAGGGTATTTACATCTACCCTCGTCTTCCTCCCCCAATTCCCCTGTTAACCCTTTCCTCCCCTAATCATGGTAAGAAACCTCCATGCAACCGGCATTACAGTCTCCGGCTGGACCAATGATGTTCCAGTTAGTTTCTATGTCTCATAGAACTACCTACTGAAGGTCCAGGGGAGACAGGTGTGTGAGCCATGGTGGGTGAATATGATCCATGTCTTCTTTGCTAGTTTTGACTAGTTTTTTTGCATTGCAGTGCCTCCTGTCCTGCGTTGTTTTAATATCTCAGTCTCCGCTGAGATTCCTTTTCTAACATGTATGTTATACTGTTTCATTCTTAGATGGAAGCATTTCCTTTCTCTTCCAGTGAGCCTCGCTGAGGATACATCACTTATGCTGACTGGCAGGATCCTGACAGCTTGTAAACCCCGTGCTGGCTGGACTTCGACTCCGAGTTGGTTGGCTTCCCCGAGAAGCCTCCTTGGTCATTCATGTCCTCAGTATGAATACTGCAACCTCAGGACCTGCGGGCCTTTGAGGGTTGCTCGGTCTCGCATTGAGGGGCCTCTTTAGACCTAAACTGGGTTTTTTTGGCTGAGCCTGAGGGCTTGTCTCAGTCTAGGATCGAGAGCACTGCTCCCATAATCATATGATGCACACCAAGTAGTAAAGTCTTTTTGTGACTTCCTTGGTCAATTATTTATATGGTGGGAGTTTGCAGCTCCCCCTATTGGAGTTCTATCTGCGTTCTGAGCATGGTGCTCCCCTCTTTGCAGGTGGGTCATTACAATCTGGATGGGACTGCGGAGAGTCGAGAATCTTGCTCCTGGGGTTTTTTGCCACTATAGTTAAGGGCACACACTAGCTCTCTGTGCACTGGTAGGTGTGCACGCTGGGCTTTTGCTCACCTTTCTAAAATCCTTTATGGTAAGGGTGACGCAATCTACTTAGTCCCCTTTCTCTGAGTGGATTTAGGCCCCAGATTTCCTGGGCTTCACTCTTCTGTTGTATCTATGTTGATACTTGTATGATTGAGCTTGGTAGTGCTCCCTCTATTTCCGAGGGGTTTCTATGAGCACGCCGCTCCCTCCTAAGCGTGGTTGCTGTGACTTAGTAATGGTATTTCTAAATCCATATCTATGGTAAGTGCTCACGCTAGTTCTTTGGGCACTTTTTCTAGTCCATATTCATGGCAGGTGTGCACGCTAGTCTTTGTGCACCTTTTTTAAAAACCCTTGTTGGGTAAGGGTGGCGTGATGCTGACCTCGTCCCTTTTCTCTGAGTTGGTTCTGGCCCTGGTCTTACCTTGGGCCCCACTCTCCGTGTACACACTTTGTAGGCAGGGTGTTGCTACTAAGTCCCCTGGGTATCTTATGACTCTCAGAGCTGGAAGTAGTCCCTGTGTTACAGGCCAGGATATGGGTTTTGCCAGCCCTGGTTCTTGGCTGTATCCCCTTAAAGGAATCCTTTTTATGATTCCAAGCCTTGAGCTTTGCCCTGGGCTCGGGTTTTTCATAAACCAGCCCTTACAGGTACGTTTTTTGGCACAGCTTGGGCCTTTTGGCTGTAGGGGATCATATCACTCACAGCTGTCAGAAACGTCCTAGAGGCAGCTCCTCTGATGTGGTTGAGTTGGTACTTAGTGCTCGCCTCAGTATTGGCATGCACTCCCTCAGCATGGCAGCGTGGGTATACCATTCCCCATAGAGACTCCTAGAGGACGCAGTTCGAAGTTCCTTCGGTGGGGAACATCTCAGGTTAAGTACGTAACCAGGGTACCATGGTTCCCTGAGAAGGGAACGAGACACTGCATTCTCTAGACTCCTTGCCATGCTTCGGACGTAAGCTTCAGACGAAGAAGCGGATGACGTGTTCTCCTGGAGCCCTTTTATACTGTGGTCGCGCCAGTGATGACGTCATAGGCTGTCGCCGGTCAATAGTATTGGTGTGTTTACATGTATGCTTCAGACACCGGTCACGCTGGAGGAGTTCCCCATAGCGACCCCTAGAGGACGCAATGTCTTGTTCTTTTCACTTCTCAGGGAACCATGGTTACATATGTAACCTGAGATGTTTTTTTTTTCATAAAAAACAGCACAGGGCACAAAGTAACTATTTTTGACTTTCTCAGTTTGTGTAAATCCACATGGGGTTCAGAATTTAATTTTTTTTATCCACAGTAATTTTACACTTGTCTAGTACAAATATGTCGCTTTGTTTCATGATTACAGTGTATACGGTTTTCTTTATTTACAACGTGCCCCATCTGCGCATCTGGAGTTTAAAACCATTTGCTGTCTTCTGCTAGTTAGCGAAGCATTAAAAAAACTATCTAAACTGATAAATAACAGATTGGAGATTAAAATAATAGCAGATTTGTCTAATTTTAAATAATTAATAAAAACAGAGATGAAAAATTTACTTAAAGATGCAATAGGCGATTGTCTTCAGAAACATGTTTTGTTATGCTGGTTGAAAGTCTCTTCACATCCCGATAGCAATCATTAAATTAAGTGGTCTAAATGTATTTATCTGTATTTATATATTCTGTGGAAGGCGTAGGACCAAGAAATGTTCGTCCAATCAAAATGCTCCGCAAAACGACCGTTTTAATTGGCTTTCCTACCTGCCTGTCAGTGTATGTATCTGCATACCTCTGCGCACCCTGTTCACGACAGACAGGATATGTCATCAGCGCGTTCAACCACACTGTGCAGACAGAGCGAGAATGGCAGACGAACATCCACAACCCGACCTTCCTTCCTGGTATTGTAGTACTTTTAAAGTTTTCTCACTGGTGAATGACACATGATGTAGCCCAGCGGTTCCCAATTCCAGTCCTCGTGCACATATTTTGCATGTCTCACTTAGTTAACACACCCGATCGATATGATCCCTACACTGTGTTCATTGCTCCCTACTCCATGAGCAGGGGTTTACTTCACTTCGGAACATGGGCTGGAATTGAGAACGGCTGATGTAGCCTATTGTAGTAATGTTGTCTCTGGTATTCTGGTCTGTGAGCGTCTATGCGTTCCGGGGCGTGGCTTTGGACGGCGATTGCAGGGAGGGTGGGACGTTCGCTTTCAGTGCTATCAGGCTAAAGTTTGCATTTTCCAAGATCCCCTACTGCACCTTTAAGCCAGAATTTGAATTTTACTATGGTAAAATAAATGTTCATTGATACCTTCAAAATATTTTTTAATTTTGGCACACTTTATTTTCTATATAATGTTGATATGGTAACTAATAAATACTGTAAATTTTGTAATGCTAGCATGTGTGGAAATATTCAAACCATGTGTTACAACTAACCCCGCGTTACTTTGTGCCTCGCACTCCCCTCAGCTACCCTCATTAATGTTTTCATAGCAGTTCTGCCTCGCCAGACTATTTGATTAGCACTGATGTTCAGATGGAACTATTACTGATGCTGGAACAACTTAAGCCAAATTAATGAGTAAACTTTTAAAATGGACTAGTCTACAATATCATCATGGGCAAGACGGAATCACTTAACAGATCTGATGCAGATTATTTGTTCATTAACCAATCTGAGATGTCTCATTTGGAAGAAGCTGAAAGCAGCACGATTGACGTCATCAATCAAGGAATGTATGGAAAACTGCAATCGCAGTGAATGTGATTTCTAGAATACACAGTGCTAATGAGTTTTGTGGTGATGAGAGAATAGATGATGCGAGAACACACTTATTTGGTCATCTGCATGATTCAATCGTAGAAATGATTCAATCTCTTAGAAATGCGCTGTGAGCTACTGGGAAAAATCTGAGTCATTTTTCATTTCTGTAAATATGCAGTGTAAAGACAAGACATTAATTATTCAATTAACATCTCAATTGTGTGGGGGCGGGACCTAAAAAACTGCACTCTTTTTACATAGCAATATAATGTAACTTTTGTTGAGTGATCTCAACAAAAGTTACATTTGTTAAGTGGCTTAGTATTAGACGTTTCATAACAAACATTGCATATTACAAATAAAATGTACATAATGTAATTAAAGGGTTAGTTCACCCAAAAATGAAAAATTAGCCTGTTAAACAGAAACACCCACCCACTGCAATGATAACGCTTGGAATAACCAGGACAATTTTTTATATAACTCCGATTGGATGCGTCTGAAAGAAGAAAGTCATATACCCCTAGGATGCCTCGAGGGTGAGTAAAACACAGGCTAATTTTAATTTTTGGGTGAACTAGATGCCTTAAAAATTACTGAGAAATTTTAAAAACAAAAGTCAATCCTTTGGGAAAAATAAATAAATAATACTTTCATTTAGCAAGGACACATTAAACTAATCAAAACTCACAGTAAATACTTATAAAAATATTTCGTTTTCAAATAACTGGTATTCTTTCCTAAACTATCCATTCATAAAATGATCCTGAAAAAAAATGAATCACAGGTTTCACCTTGATAATAAGAAAGGTTTCTAAAGCACCAAATTAGCATATTAGGAAGATTTCTGAAGTAATGATGCTGAAAATTCAACTTTGCCATCACAGGAATAAATTACATTTTAAAATATCTCAAAATAAAAAACAGTGATTTTAAATTTTAATAATTTGTCACAATTTTTACTGTGCTTTTAATCAAATAAATGCAGCCTTGGTGAACATAAGAGACCCTGAAATTTTGAATAGTGTACTAGCATAACTCACTCAAGTACCTATGTGGATGCCATCATCCATCATTACTTCACTTCCTTTTTTCTCTTTTTTAAATAAGAGGGCCAGTTCACTACTTGGACGACGGGGTTTAAAGAGAGCAGCCAAACCCACAGCATCAGGGAAAGCAGCAGAAGTCACTCGGGAACTCAGCATGGATACTTTATTTATTTAGGCCACTCTTGCTCCATCTGGGGCTCCTGCTAAAGGTGTTACAGAAACAGTACATTTGCCTAGCACCACAGCACCAGCCCAGCCAGTGGATGTAAGCACGCTGTCAGCAAAAGCCTAGGATAATGAGGATATGAGAAGGATATGGTAATATGTCTTCGAGTACTGTTTGATGATGACAGGTTATGTACAAAAAACGTTACTATAATAAATGGGGGGTGATAAAATCTGTGACATTCTTCTTTTGTGAAATGCCACGAAGCAGGCATTTTCATAAAGATATCATTCATGATTATTTCAAGGTATCAGATCTTAAATACTGCTCTTCAGAACATTGGCCCACACCAATACACAAGATAATAAAGGAATAGTTGAACAATAAATACAAATTCTGTCATTATTTACTCACCTTCATGTCATCTCAATTCAAACCCATATGCTGTCATTATTTTCTGTGGAACACAAAAGACGACATTTTTAGAATCATTAATGACAGTTCATGTCTGTGAAGAAAACATAGGGAAAAAAACACCATAAAAATCATAAAAGTGATCTATATGGCTTATGCATATATTAATAATGATATAATACTAATATGAATAATTTTCTGATACCATTCTGAAAGTTTCTTGCAAGAACAAACCAAAATGTTCACCATAATTCACAAATCTTGCCAGATTAAACTGCAAAAAACAAAAAAAGTAATATTGTACAGTTTAAAATAAATGCTTTATATTTCAATATATTTTAAAACATAATTGCTTGTTATGATGGGAAAGCTGAATTTTTAGTGTCATATGATTTTTCAGAAATCATTCTAGGCTATAACCAACGGTGAAAACATAGTTTTGTGGAAACCATTCTTGGAAATTCCTTCTTTGATAAATAGAACATTCAAAAGAACACTATAAAACAGATTGGGTGTTTATTTATTTATTTGTTTGTAATAGTGTAACAGTTTGCTGAATAAAGGTATTAATTTCTTTAAAATAATTAAATATATTTTACTGACCCCAAACCTTTGAACAGTAGTGGACCTACTTGCTTAAAGGAATAGTTCACCCAAAAATGTTGTCATCATTTACTCACCCTCATGTCATTCCAAACCTGTATAAGTTTCTGTCTCGTGTTGAACACAAAAGAAGATATTTTAAAGAATTTTGAAGAACCAAACAGTTTTTGGTCCCCATTGACTTCCCTATAGGGAAAGAAATACTATGGAAGTCAATGGGGACCATCAACTGTTTGATTACCAGCATTCTTCAAAATATCTTCATTTATGTTCAACATATAAAAGAAACTCATACAGGTTTGGAACGATATGAGAGTGAGTAAATTATGACAAATGCTCATTTTTGAGTGAACTATCCTTTTAAGCTTTGGTTGAGCTGAACTATTTCTTCAATGTTCAAACACCGTTTGCCTGTGTTTCAGGGCTGTATAACAAGATATGCCATTTAAACAGGAGCAGTATTTAAAGCGGTGTTTTTTCAAAGTATGGTGTTACTGCTCTGAACAGATTATGATCTTTGAACAAATAGTTAGTATTGTGCCTTTCTCTACTCAAAAACAGCTTTCATACAACAGGAACTGGAACTGAAAGCCTTTTTCAAAACAGAATGTCCTCATCGCACATTGAGGCATTCAGATTCACACAGAACACAACAACCTGTCATGACCTCCTCCAGCATTAACCTGGTTTTCCCAGAAGGCTTTCCATTCAAGTGCAAACCAGGCCCAAACTTGCTTAGCTTCAGTTTTCTGCTCTACTCATTATATTCCATTAAACTAATTGCCATTAAAGAGATGATGTCTAAAACCCTCCACTTCCCTTTGAGATCCCCTCCTTTGCTTGTGGCCAACCTTATAAGGTTGTGGCATTTGCAGAATGGATTTACGTAAATTCCTTCAGGTGGTTCTCACTGGGATATCACAGATTTGGATTCAAACGTCAGACTTCTAAAGGATCAGAGCTTGGAAATGGGCTGCGTCTTTTCTTCTACATCCGTTTAGTGAATGTTTTAGAAACCAAAAATGAATATTTCGAACATTCAACTAGATTAACACAATTAAATGGACTCCTCTATTTGAATTGTAACCACGTCCATACTGTCTGTTCTGCTGTACACGTTATGTAGCATCTGAATAATCGTGAATTAATTTCCCCAGCATTAATATTCATAGAGTTCATCCTTTAGTTAAGAGTTGAGAGGGAGCTGATGAGGTCATTGGCGTGTGTCTACGAGTGTGTGCGAGTATGTCATCCCCGGCTGTCAGGTGCAGTCATTCTATGTAATTAGATCTCAGGTAGACTCAGAGACAGACGCATAACTCCAAGGAAAAGCCTGACGACATGCCAAAAATAGCACCCTTCACTTATGACAAAAGAGGTGGAAAAAGACATCCATTGTCCATACCTACCATTTTTTCTGTCTTTTTCTCTCTTCTACTTCCCCTTCACAAGCAACACCTTTAACATCAAATATAAGACTCTAGCTGTGTTCTAATTCGAGCCCGGTCTCATGAAAATGCATATAAATAGTACACCAAATAAAAACAAAAACTTGTGAGATTAATGCGCAAAAATGAACTTTGGCGTGCATATGATACGAAATTTGTTGGCGTGCATATGATACGCAGTTTTCGCGTACATATGATACACATCTACCCCACAACCCTAAAGTTACCCATCGCGTAGCATGGACCCTACGTAGTGTTCACTGCTGCTTACACACTCAGCAATATCTGTAAAAGTTCACTTCAATTTCAAAGGAGTTTCGGGTATGATCACACCATCTTCTCATGTAAATAAATACGCTCTAGTAAAAAAGTTATACATATAGAATGCATTTATTTCATACTAAGAATAGTTCAAATATTAACAAATTTACTGACATATCACTTGAGACTTACTGATATAAAAACTAGAATTAAACCTTGTCTGGAGTACACAAATGCACATTTCTTAATATTAAGCCTGGTATGTGTTTTAATGTCACTATTGATGAGGATTGTATGATCTTTGAATAATAACTGTCTTTAAATGCAAGATATTTAAAGTGTACCTGAAGTAGGCCTATACTTGCAATAGTTTCACTTTAGCACAATCAAATATACTTAAGTCTATCTTTAGTTGGACGTCAGCACTACTTTTGCACAATTAAAGTGCATTAAGCACAAAATTTGTTATTCTAGTTTAGCAGACTTTAAGTATACTACCAGTTTAGTATACCAAAAGGACAATTGCGGGGTATTTTTTATGAAGTACATATATGTAAGTACATATATGTAAATATATTTGTACTATACTTAGCATGAAAGAAATGTATTTCAAATACATTTTAGTATATTTATTTTTCTTTAGGGTAAATATAATATAAATTAGTTACATATAAATGTACACAATACACCCATGTGTACTTAAATTGTGTATGATTACATAATTTGTATTTTGTGGAAACAGCATCACTGTTTGTTTTTTTTAGGATCCTTTGATGAACAGAAAGTATAAAACAACAGCATTTATTTATTTGAATTTTGTTTAACAATATAAGTCTTTACTGTCACTTTTGATCAATGTAATCCTTGCAGAATTTCAGTGTCTGCTTGAATGATATTGACCATTTATAAATAATAAATACATAAATTATATTTTATTAATATATAAATTATCTAAAAAATATTCCATAATTATATAAATATAAATTGTCAAATTTGCCTAAATGTATAGTGATAATTGAATTTTACAATATAATACAAAATAGCATTTAGTTGATAAATTAAATTTACACCATGAATATGTTTCTTAACTTCTCTATCAATTATATAAATATTTATATTCATGAATAAATTCTTAAATATTTATAATAATACACTTGTTCTCAATGCCAACCTATGTTGATGATATTTATTAGAATCTCACTTAAATTGGATTAATCCACTTTGCAGTAGGCCTACCCTCTGTCTCTCTCCAATGAAAATTGCAGCATAAAAAGCATAAGTTGTAGCATAAGGTTTGGCTTTTGCATTGGAAATAGTCGCACACCAGCAGCAAACTGGCACCAACCTGTGAATTTCCTTGGAAAGCTAGCTCTCTGATTGAAATAATCCATCCGTTCCTTCTGTCTTGTATCCTGTCTAATTCAAAAGGCCTCAGTGCAAACAAAGCTGCAAATAAAGGGCCCTTACATTAAACATATCACCTAAGGTTGAGTCATTATGCATGCACGTGTAACCATTAGGTCTCCTTCAGAAACATGCATGAAGTGATCCGAATGAGGTTGAGCGGAAACAACTCTCTATTTTTCCTACTACCTCTCTAGTGTCCCTATATATGCAAGTTCAAAAGGGTGCAAATCTAAATCTGAAAATCTAATTATAGCACTCTTATTGTATCTTATTGTGTCTTGTGTGTTTACATGCTCCTTTCAAATTAACAATGTACCATCTGCATTATTAACACTGAAATCATGCTCTTGGACCGCATCCACATCCATCTGTTGTGCACACCCTGGAACACAAATCACTGCAATGTAAAAGTGTTTCTGTGTCAGATGCCAGGCATAAAATAGCACAAGGCATCGCAGAGAAATATGTTTCTTGTGCTCTAGAAGCTTCTTCCGCTTCTACAGTTGACATGTTGACGTTACATGTGTCAATGTTCACAACATGGTTGTCTTGCGCAATATGGTTAAATCATGCATGTCTTTTACTAAAATGGATCAAAAAGTTTTCTAAGAACGCAGATAAAAGAAACTATGGCATGTCATTATACTTATTCACTCTTTGTGTGTGGATCAAGCTTGTTTTGAGGAGACATCACAGGGGATATTATAATACAGATGACTCATCCTTTTGTGATATTGAGATTGCTGTATGCAGAGTGTTCTATAGCCGTGTTTGTGACATGCACACATGCTCCTCCTCCTAACAATATGCTTCTTTCTCTATAGGCTCACTGGAAGCAGAATGTGTGATACCGTGATGGTGCTGCCTCTATTTTTACTTTGCAATTTACTTTAGTTCTACTTCAACAGCCAGCGTCCTTAGAGAAGATTTCAAGCTTGACCTGTTAATGTATATCCGGCCTCCCTTTCATCCACGGTTTTGCTGCTTTAGGATAATTAAAACATGATTAGATTTAAAGAGATCACCAGCATGCTCCTGCATCTATTTAGGAAACCAGATAAAAATAAGAAAATAAAATGACACTTGCCTTTCCTTTTTGAGAAAACAGTGTTCTTAAAGTTCTAAGAAATTAACTTCAGTTTTCATTTCCTGTGTTAACATAAAACAGGAAGTTTGGGTATAGGGCTTTTTCTCGCAATTTTGAGGATAGGTCTCACAAATCAGATTTTCCCCCCTCAGAATTGTGAGATACAAACTCAGAATTGCAAGACATAGAAATGTTAGATATGTAAGATAAAAAGTCACAATTTCCTTTTTTTTATTCCATAGCAGAAATAAAAAATAGAATTGCAAGATATAAACTCATTTCTGAGAAGAAAAACTCAGAAATGTGAGATATAAACACAGAATTCTGAGTTTATATACTGCAATTCGGTTTATATCTAGCAATTATGACCTTTTCTTCTCAGAAATTGTCAGATAAAAAGTCACAATTATCTTTATTTATGTATATATTCATTCATTCATTCTGTGCGGTAAATGGGCTTCCACTGATTAGTTTCTTTGTCTAGTTGTATTCCAGAGAGCATTTGATTGGACAAAAATGATTGTATTAAGATTGAGTAATGACTTGTATCAATATTGAGTCTTCAGTATTTGTTGGTTAGTTTCCTGTGAGAGAACGTTCGCACATTTAATGTGTTCATCTGCAAAAAGTGAATTTTTATCAATGTTTTGAAATACAATAGTTCAAAATTAGTAAACTTGGAATTGAGAGAAAATATCAGAATTCTGAGTTTATATACTGCAATTCGGTTTATATCTAGCAATTATGACCTTTTCTTCTCAGAAATTGTCAGATAAAAAGTCACAATTATCTTTATTTATGTATATATTCATTCATTCATTCTGTGCGGTAAATGGGCTTCCACTGATTAGTTTCTTTGTCTAGTTGTATTCCAGAGAGCATTTGATTGGACAAAAATGATTGTATTAAGATTGAGTAATGACTTGTATCAATATTGAGTCTTCAGTATTTGTTGGTTAGTTTCCTGTGAGAGAACGTTCGCACATTTAATGTGTTCATCTGCAAAAAGTGAATTTTTATCAATGTTTTGAAATACAATAGTTCAAAATTATGGGGTCAGTAAGATTTTTTAATTTTGTTGGAAGAAGAAGTGCTTATCAAGGCTGCATTTATTTGCAAAAATAACAACAGTAAATTGTGAAATATTACAATTTTAATATATTTTAAAATGTAATTTATTTAGAAAGCATTTGAATATACTGATTAGCTGAAACAGTTCATATTATCATCAGTTTTCATCAATATTTTTAATGAACATTGTTTTTTTTCAAGATCTTTGATGTGCATAAAATTCAAAAGAACTGCATTTTTTAAAATAGAAATCTTGGTCACATTTTATTTTAAGGTCCAATTATCGCTATAAACAAACCATTAACTATTCCTTTTGCCTAAATAAACTCCTAATTTGCAGCTTATTATTAGCTAGTAAGGTAGTTGTTAAGTTTAGGTATTGGGTATGGCCATGCAGAATATATGCTTTATAAGTATTAATAACCAGCCAAAATGTTAATGATAGGCATGTTAATAAGCAACTAGTTAATAGTGAAAATTGGTCCCTATACTGAAGTGTTACCGAAATCTTTTGTTACATTATACATGTCTTTACTGTCACTATCAATTAATTTAATGCATTCTTGCTAAATAAAATAATTACTTTCTTTCAGGGGGAAAAAAGCCTTTTGAATGGTAGTGCACATTATCATCAGTCAAATACTATTACCTAAAAGCCACAAAACTCTCATTTCATTTAATGAGATCTTTAAAATGTATGAGCAGGGTGATATAAAAAAAAAATACACAACATTTCATTTAAAACAGACAGCAATCAATTGCATGACAAAAAAGGGAGTAACCAAATAAGATAGTGTTGAGGTATTTGACCTGACTGGATGAGAATCGGACAAGAGCCAGAGCTGAACACTTCAATCCCCTTTCGGCTTTCATGCTGCTATCTCTGATAGCAGACCTGCTTATTCCTGCTGGGCATGTCGGCAGGTAAGAATCCAGCCAAACTGAACAGTGCTCCTGAGCCTTGTGGATTATTAAAGCCCAAACCGTGCTTCTATAAAACAGTCCTTTAGGTATCTGGGTTGGATACATTTATAAGCAGGTAAAAAGCTTTTGATGACAATCCTGTGTGTCAGCATTGAGTGTTTCAGGGGGTCTTTCAGAATCACTAAAGCACAGATGCATTCACTGTTACGCACCACGCAAATGCACCCTGTGACACGGGAAGAACCATAGTCTAAAAGGAGCGTGGGCACTGAGAGAAGGAAAGGGGCTTCTTTATGAAGTTTGGGTGCAGTCTAATGGATCTTATTGTGTGGCCTCTGCAGCACCTTACAGCTCAGGGCAACAATTACTGACTTTTCATTTGACTCTGACATGAACAAGGCCGTACCTGCCATCTTCATCCACTCCTCCAAAGATGAGTTGTTCAAACACAGCTGCAGAAAATGGTTCTACAACATGCCTTTATCTGTTTAATGCGTGGCATATTAGCACTCTTTTACAAAAGCTTCACAGAGTGCTGAAGGGATGACATATTTTTGTAGGCCAAAACCCAGAGAAGAAAAATACATTTTAGCACTTCTGATTCCATCGTTCCAACGACAATGGGTGTTTTGTTAAATGCCTGAAATAATAATCTGTGGTTAACACAAGCTCAAGATATTTTATACTACAACAGCAAATACATCAGTAACAAGTGATTTAAAACGGCGTGGCTGCCTGTAGTGGGAAATCTACACACCCTCCTATAAAAGTTGGTCTAGTTCACATATTTACACACGTTGGAGGGGACTTACCTGTTTAAAAAGCTGTTGTTCAGCATTAGCTTATTAGGTTTACATTGAAATTGTATGAATTAAATGCTTAAACTTTTTGTAATCTATCTCTAAATGTTTGTATCTCAGGGGATACGTTGCCCTTTTAGGGGTATAAATCAAGATAATTTTGTGGCTTGTGTTTTAGAAAATCAAATCTTTTGTAATCTTAACAAAACACATATTGTTGTAAATGTCTGACAGTCAAGGTTCCATATTTGGTGACTGTTTTGTAATAGAAGTGATATTGTGACAGAAAATTATTGATTTGTGACAGAAAACTGCATCAAAAGAATTCAGTAGAGTAGGTGTCACCCTGTGGTTATTTTTGGTATAGTGCCCAAACAAAATCTCACAGGAACCACAATTTTGGTGATATCAACTTCAAATTTGGAACATAACTTGGTTAGACATATGGCTTAGATTTTATAGCAATTTGAAGTGCAACATATTTTATAAAGTATTTATTTTATATACAATTTTTAAAAGATTTGTATAATGCATTATCTTTACTGCAAACTTAAGCTTCTATAACTTTTTTTGAAATGCTTTCACTTCAGCAATAATCTGCTGTGTCTTCTTTAGAGCAACATTAGGTCTGTATTCCAAAGCGTTCCGGAATTACAACCATGCTGTAACAAGCATTGATAAACAAGTGTTCTGTTTTCAGTTAATTTATACCCCCAAACTGGCAACGTATCATGTGGGATACAAACATTAAAATCAAAATTAAAAGTCATGTTTTGAAAAAAAGGATCAAGTTGTATTATTTGTGTCCCAATAACATGGAAAATAGCATTTCTGATGTCTCTTTATGGTCTTGCCATTTTTAGGGTTAAATAAGCTTGAAGGAGTTGTCGGGAAGTTTAGTAATTGTGACATTGAAGTCATGTGACCATGGTGTTGTTCGTTTATAGCCTACTTTTAGCTTTTTACGTCTGGCAATTGCATTTAGGCTTCATGAATGAATGAATGAATAAATACATTCAGATGTGTTCATTTGTGAAGATTATCATGATGCACAAAATGTGTAAGAATAATCTTTTCTTGGTCACAGAGCCTATTTTCTGCAATAATCCAAAAGCCTGTATAAAAATCCTAACGTTTTTTTTTGTTGAGGGAACTGCAGGTGATGCTAACTTCCAGGTTGGCCTACTAAAGTACATCATCACTGCAGCACTCTATTCAGTTCAGAAGCACAACTCTTCTGGAACTATACAAAGACAAATGCCATATGAGGAAACACTTGTGAAACCGTCTTCTTGAGATGTTGTTCATCAAGTGTTAATGGATTACGAGGGTTTACACTGTACGGAAGATGTATCACCAAAGCCACATACAGGATGTCTATTGCAGCCTAAAATGTGAAAAACAGAAGAAGTAGAAAAAACGAGCACTATTCACATTCCCACTCTTATCAGCAGAGGAAGTGTGTTTTAGTCAGAGAGCACTTGCACTGCCTAAGACGTCATAGCAACAGCTAAGGGTGTAAACCAAAGGCAGTGTGATGCTCTCTAACAAGCTGTCACACACACATGTGCAACACACACAAACACGCATGCACACGCACTAACAGATTAAACAGCATCATCTTCCCTTTTGCGAAAATAGATGAAGGATACTACATTTATAGTCTTACACACCATTTAAAAAACCGTGAGCTTGTGATATATACAGTATTAAAATGTAAATGACTATAGTTTTAGAGTTAGGCCTATACTACTTACATTAAAATCTCACATTATCTCACATTACATTTCTGTCAGTAAGATGACCAAATTAATTCCTATGTTTTAGAATAAAAAAAATATCTTAATACAAAGTCAGCACAGGCACTTTAGTGTTGCTTCTCTTTTGTTTTCTCCACAATTATTTTTTTGAATAATAAAATAGTTTTTTTTTTTAATCAGTAAATACTTTTAAGTCTTGAACAAAACCAGCCAACTCTGAGATGAATCACAACATTACAACCTTTGATTTAAAGCAATCAATCAATCAGTTAAAAAATGGGAAAATAAGAAAAAAAAAAATACAAAATACAAAGTTACAAGACTGTAAGTTAAACTATTAAAACTATTGCAGATGTCGGCATCGATGGCCTCATGGTTAGTGCGCAGACATATGCAATTGTGCTCGATTCCCGTCTCGAGGTCCCTTGCCGATCCCACTCCCCTCTGTCTCCGCCTGATACTTTCCTGTCATTTCTATACTGTCCTGTCCAATAAAGCATAAAAGCCCATGAAAATAACTATATATATATAGTTATTTTTATGGGCTTTTATGCTTTATTTTAAATTTGCTACATACACACAAACTGTGTCATTCTCTACATGTAAGCAGGTGGTCTTCATCTTCTCAAACAGAAGGCTGCATCCTAGTGTCCATCCTAAACCAGTCCTTCTGGCTAGAGTCCTCTTAAGCAATAAATGCTACAATAGACAGTCCAGTAAGTCCGCATGACTGTGTCTTAAAAGTTTCTGCCCTGTCACGGTACAAAAATATTTTGTTAAAAATCTTTATATTAATTTACTTTCTATTACAGTTTTTTACAATCGCTATGGCAATTTTTTCAATACTTCTAACACTTTTCCTAAACTCTTAACGCACCAAACACACCTACAACATACAATTGACAAAACTGTTAATTTCATGCTCAAAATCACACATTGCAAACTAAACTCCAATACTAATTTTCAAATTACCATAATACTCTAACACAATACACTACATCTACCAAAACACTGCAAACATGTCTCAAAATCTAATTATTATTCCAAAACACTAACACATGTTCTCTTCCAACAAGAACATTTAGTCAATCATAGCACAATGTCATAAAAACACTAACATCAAATGGAATGACAGAAACTGCATTATTTTAGGAGTCAGGTCTGACCTTATACAGTAGACAGTATATTGAATTGATCATAGATTGTGTTTTACACTACAGTTTCTTTTTCTTTTTGGGTTTAGTAAATGCATGTATTTTGTTTATTTTGCTGCAGAAATTCAATACAAAAATTGAATAACCCATCTCAGAGTAGCTTTATAGAATGAACGGTTTATGGGGTCTCAAAGACAGAGACAGAATTGCTGCAGTAAAGGCTTTATTTGCAACAGGATATTAGAAAAAAAAACTAAAAATAAAACAAGAATGGAAGAAAACAAAAAAAATTTAATATGTACAATATAGCTATCATTTATTATGTGAAAATACAAAATATACAAACAGAAAAAGTCACAGAAGAATAAAAATAAAAATAAAAAAATGTAATCTAATCTGCCTGGTCTTCTGCGTTTGGCCACATGTTCTCATCCACATCACACCTGATATCTTCTCTGGCAAGGCATCTTGGGAAGAATCTTTTGGTATGCCCTATCCTTCCTGGTATTGTTCAGCTGAGATGTCTTGGCATTCAGCATCCATTGCATCCTGGAGGGACATTTGGAGGGACATCTGGAGGGACGATGGTCAAAAGCCTTCCATCTCCAGGCTCAGTAAAACTCCTCAATGGGGTTGAGGAAAGGGGCGTAAGGGGCAAGGAAAAGAAACATCTTTCTCAAATGGTTGTCAAACCAGGCTCTGAATGCACTGGGAATGGTGGCATGCCACATTGTTCCATATGATCACATGCAGTGGGTACGGAAAGTATTCAGACCCCCTTAAATTTTTCACTCTTTGTTATATTGCAGCCATTTGCTAAAATCATTTAAGTTAATTTTTTTTCCTCATTAATGTACACACAGCACCCCATATTGACAGAAAAACACAGAATTGTTGACATTTTTGCAAATTTATTAAAAAAGAAAAACTGAAATAACACATGGTCCTAAGTATTCAGACCCTTTGCTCAGTATTTAGTAGAAACACCCTTTTGATCTAATACAGATCTTCTAAAATCTCACATTTATACAGGAGTGCACTTTTCATTACATTTACATTTAGTCATTTAACAAATGCTTTTATCCAAAGCAACTTACAAATGAGGACAATGGAAGCAATCAAAATCAACAAAAGAGCAATGATATGCAAGTGCTATAACAAGTCTCAGTTAGCTTACAGTTTTTTACAATCGCTATGACAATTTTTTCAATACTTTTTTTAATACAATTTTCCTAAACCCTTAAAGCACCAACACACCTATAACACACAATTGACAAAACTGTTAATTTCATGCTCAAAATCACACATTGCAAACTAAACTCCAATACAAATCTTCAAAATACAATAATACACTAACACAATATACAGTGGGGCAAAAAAGTATTTAGTCAGCCACCAATTGTGCAAGTTCTCCCACTTAAAAAGATGAGAGAGGCCTGTAATTTTCATCATAGGTATACCTCAACTATGAGAGACAAAATGAGAAAAAAAATACAAGAAAATCACATTGTAGGATTTTTAAAGAATTAATTGGTAAATTCCTCGGTAAAATAAGTATTTGGTCACCTACAAACAAAAATTACAGGCCTCTCTCATCTTTTTAAGTGGGAGAACTTGCACAATTGGTGGCTGACTAAATACTTTTTTTCCCCACTGTACTACATCTACCAAAACACCGCAAACATGTTTCAAAATCAAATAATTATTCCAAAACACTAATAACGTGTTCTCTTCCAACAGGAACATTTAGTCAATCATAGCACAATGCCATAAAAACACTAACATCAGATGGAATTACAGAAACTGCATTATTTTATATGTGTCAGATCTGCCCTTATACAATACTATATTGTATTGGTCATAAATTGTGTTTTGCTGTTTTTTTGAAGCCTCTCTACATTTTTGTTTCATTGGGTTTGGTAAATGCATGCATTTTGTTTCTTTTGCTACAAAAATTCAATACAAAAAAAAATGAATGACCCATCTCAGAGTAGCTTTATAGAATGTACGGTTTATGAAAAAACTGAAGTAAAGGCTTTATTTGCAACAGGACATTACTGCAAGAAAACAAAAATATGCAATACAATTGCCATTTATTATATGAAAGTACAAAATATACAAACAGAAAAAGCCACAGAAGAATAAAATAAAAAAATTTAAAAAGTCATCTTCTAATCTGCCTGGTCTTCTGCATTCGGCCACATGTTCTCATCCACATCACACCTAATATCTTCTTCTCTGGCAAGGTATCTTTTGGTATGCCTTATCCACCCCTGGAAGTGTTCAGCTGTGATGTTTTGGCATGCAGCATCCATTGCATCCAGGAGGGACATTTGGTCAAAAACCTTGCATCTCCAGGTTGAGAAAAACTCCTCAATGAGGTTGAAGAAAGTGGAGTAAGGGGCAAGGAAAATGGACATCATTCTCGAATGGAAAACAAAAATATGCAATACAATTGCCATTTATTATATGAAAGTACAAAATATACAAACAGAAAAAGCCACAGAAGAATAAAATAAAAAAATTTAAAAAGTCATCTTCTAATCTGCCTGGTCTTCTGCATTCGGCCACATGTTCTCATCCACATCACACCTAATATCTTCTTCTCTGGCAAGGTATCTTTTGGTATGCCTTATCCACCCCTGGAAGTGTTCAGCTGTGATGTTTTGGCATGCAGCATCCATTGCATCCAGGAGGGACATTTGGTCAAAAACCTTGCATCTCCAGGTTGAGAAAAACTCCTCAATGAGGTTGAAGAAAGTGGAGTAAGGGGCAAGGAAAATGGACATCATTCTCGAATGGGTGTCAGACCAGTCTGTGACTGCACGGTGTAGCGTCTGGACCAATCAAACACACAATATATATTTTGTTAGCTATATTTAACAAATACTCTGTAACACCCCTCAGTTAACAAGCCATATGAGGACCTATGAACCCTTCCCCCCGAAATGCGTAACACCCCAGGAAGCCGAACAGGCCCCTGGTTCCATGGCAACCAACGCTGATATCACTGGGTTTATTGGCCAAAGGAATGCAAAGCTATAACTAGTTATGGTTAATTATTCATATTTCCCATGAGCTGATTCGTTACAACGGGAAGGGTGGAATGCCACATTGTTCCATGTGATCACATATCAAGCTTAGCATTAGTTCTGGCAGGTCACGTTAGTCAAGCTTGCATCAGCTGACTCTCAGCTGATCTCCATCTACCTATAGGAATACGACACCTATCTAGGCATTCATTTATAAGGTCCCTCAGTATTATCAGCCGTTTTCGCATTGCTCAATAGCTAATTATCCTCCTCCATCCCCAGCTCCTCCTCTGTCAGTCAGGATTCAGCCTTCTGATTCTCCTTTGAATCAGACTAATTCTAAAACGTGTACATAAAATGATTGAACTTTAACGATATCTGCAATACATTTATGTTGGTTCTGTTTACCCTGAGGGGATTATCCTAGGCTGCATGGATGCGCAAGCAGTTCTTGCCCAGAACAGAACTATACCGCCAATCCAAACTGTATGCTAATTGTCAATCATCTTTGACGATAGTGGTCCTGACAGAAATATTGACAAGTGGTTTCCCACCCGTCCCCTTTACCTCTGCATGGCACCAGTCTTTTGTGCAAGTCTTCTAAAATCTCATATTTATGCAGGAGTGAACTTTTCCACACAAGATCAGACACAGATCAAAGAGGTCCTCTTTTACTGTATGTTGTATGGTCATGTGATTGAAAGAACCTCAACAACTGAGTGTGTTTCCTAGATAGGAATCAGCTGTAATTTATATATTTGCATATTTGCATAACATTATATATTTGCAATCAGCTGTTTCTCATTAATGAATAAAAAAGGGATATATTTGTGTTTCAAATTCACAATATGAACAGCTTTTCACTTTGACTTTAGCCTATAAGTTAGGTTTAGAACAACATCTGTTCTGACATACAGTGTGAAAGCATTTGAAAATTTGGCAGTAAAATTACATTGTTTTGGTCTTGGTTGAGCTTGTGTGTAAAAGCAATTTAAATTTGTGTTAACTGTATGCATTTTGTGTCAAAGCAACAAGAAATGTGTTAATTGTATAGTCTACACAGACGGATGTTGTGCTAACTGTGTTAAGAGTTTAGGGAAATTGTTAAAAGTATTGAGAAAATTGTCATAGCGATTGTAAAAAACTGTAATTCAATTCACAGAATAACAAACGACTGCAATCTCCATAATGGTTTGCATCATGGGCAGTTTAGCAATATGTGATTAATTTTTAACAAAACAAAAGAAAACACTGCCTTAACAATAATTTTTGTGTCTTGCATTACATAATTCATTCTCACATAATCTAATTCATTTGCCACCAAATCTTTTTCATGAATTGGAATGTGTGCAAAGGATTGTGGGTGATTGGGGGATGTGAAGGTTACCCTTATTGCATCCTTCAAATCCTACAGTACAGGAAGGACATGAGACAAAGACTGCCTTCCAAGAATTCTTCAAACTGAGGTGGCCTTCAATGATGATTGATGACGAATAAGACAAGATATGCAATTTTCTAGGATGTAGCCTTCTGTTTGAGAAGCACCTGATTTGTTTCCACGACTGGTGGATTATGGGTAGTATAGTTCATTACCCGAAACTAGTTGAAATAATGCTTTTTTTTTTAAATGACTACTTATGTCTTTATGTATGTATGTATATACAGTTGTGCTCATAAATTTACATGCCCCCTTGTAGAATATGCAAAATGTTAAGAATTTTAACAAAATAAGAGGGATCACGAAAATTGCATGTTATTGTTTATTTAATACTGTCCCGAGTAAGCAATTTCACATAAGAGAGGTTTATATATTCCCCACAAGACAAAATAATAACTGAAATTATAAAAATAACCCCGTTCAAAAGTTTACATTACATGAATTTTAATACTTTGTGTCGTTTCCTGGATGATCCACTACTGTCTTTCTGTTTTCTGAGTTTTTCATGAGTCCCTTGTTGGTCCTGAGCAGTTCAACTGCCTGCTGTTCTTCAGAAAAATCCTCCAGCTCCTGCACAATCTTGGGTTTTCCAACATTTTCTGCATACTGGAACCTTTTCCAACAGTGACTGTATGATTTTGAGATGCACTCAAAAAGTAAACGGAATCATAGATTAGATTAATATTTACAAGCATTTTAAGTGCACAGTAGGGCCGAAGTACATGGACCTTTTTCTCAGAATGAGATGTCCCACTGTAATTTTCCAATCAAAGGACGCACTTTGTTTTCCAACATCCGGAAATGTCTCATAATCTACACCATTCGGGCTTCCAGGTTCATTAAAAAGGAAATTGACGTGAATCTGGAAATACAACAGAAAGACATCAAAGCACCCACTCTGCAAAATGAGAAGCAAACTCCTCATTAGATATTCACAAATCTCCTAGGATACGGCCCGCCACACAATAACCACCAAGCAAGATTGTTGCCTGTATTGTAAATGCATGCAACAGTGACAAGAGCATCAGTCTGCATAGGAAGGATCTGAATCCATCTCCAAGCTCCAGCAAAGAATCAGCATTCCTCGAAATAAAATGGCTTGAGGGCTTGATTTGAGGGTGCGCACTGTACTTCAAGTACACGTGAAGATATTTTATGCATATCTCGGTATTATGTGCGAACATTGATACATTAGTATAATCTCAGGGAACGGTCTGTGGGAGACGAGACACAAGAGGAGGGCAAGAGAAGGCGACAGTGAGGTTTGTGCCAGTTCATTGCTGTCACAGCCCACACATTCGGCTGATACAATCGTTGAGACACCAAATGCCATGAGAATGTCAGGCTCGCTTTTTAAAGAGACGCTAAGCTCAGGACCACGCAATCAAAAGCAACATCCAATATTCTACACCACAACAAAAAGGGGAAAGACCGCATGCTTCGAGCACAAGAATATTTATTTGATTATTTGGGTCTGGAGACGAGTAGAGATTAGTCACAGTGAGTTGGGGGTAAAGATGATTAAAAAATTGTGTGATAGAACATATGCACAGTCTTCACTTGCCAGGATACAATCTGTGCAAGAGAAAAAGCCAACATGTTCTATGGGTGCTAGACTTACATAACTGGTGAAAACAGGTACATCACAGCAGATTTAGAATATAATTTTAATTCAGAAATAAATAAATAAAAACATCTTCACTTGATGCAAAAATTACGCAAAGCAAACACATCTTTTGCAAAAGTAATTAAAGAATAATTTTCGCTTTCTACAAAGGAGGTGCAAAGCATCACGAGACACCAAGCATTGTATTAACTCTTTCTCTGAATTGATTAGACTGAAATTAATTGTACATAGTGGCTGATTCAGAGATCAAACATTCTCTGGATAATGTATCACTGAATACCTCATTTAATCTTTGTGATATTTGTCTTTTTTCTCTATTCACACTAGAATTACATGTTGCCACTGGAGACAAAAATGATCTTTGATTTCCATAATTATATCTGTGGGTCCCTTTGATCATGTTCCACCCATTGCTATTGTTCCCATCACTGTGGTGAAATCAGTGCAACAGAACAGGCCAACATCTGCTACTTACACTATTCTACCAGAAAAAAAATGGAACCTTTTGGTTGGGAAAAGCAAAGGCTATTTTAAAAGCTTTTTGTTCAGTAATTAATTCTTAAGCAGAATGCTTTCAGGTTTATAATGATCTAAGCAAAATAATCTTATTACCAAATGTGTTTTCATGATTTATAAAAGCAACTGGAGCTCAATAAATATAAATGTAAGATACAAACCAAAGGCATTATTATAGACTATAAAGTATAACTGCCAAGGTTATGCTTTAAAAAAAACCACAAGATCTATTTCAGGCACTAGACAGGCTTTTTTCTCTCTAGTTGCTTTCTGCCATCGAGTGGTCCCCCAATCAATGTTTGTCTATTTCATTTTTGTTCTAGACTCCATAGAGGAGTCTAGCATGCTATTAGGTACAATTCTGATTTTGACTGAGATTTGTTTTCTAAATCACTAGGATTTTGCCACTCAGGAATATGTAAATGCAGCAAGGGCTTGGAAATTGGGCACACTCTAATTGGACTTAGCCTCAGAAAGGTCATTCAGTGTGCAGACACTCCTGAAATGATTAATTACTTGCAGTGACAAAACATTTGAATAGTGGCAGAAGGAGAGAACTGTTGGAAATGAAGAATCAGACGAACACACAACAGCTAATAGAACTGATGTGTACATTTGAAGGGTGTGAACTTGAAAACCACTTACATTTGTGTAGTGCATGAAGTAAAACCTACCGACATTAATACATACGACAATACCAGATAACCAGTGGCCATAGATTTCATCCATCTGCACATTTGTAATAAAGAAATCCATCATTGAGGTGTTTTAAGAAGTCCATAGTCCATAACAACACTTCCTCCAGCGAAAATCTCCTGTTGTCCTCTCACATCAAAATCCACCAACATATTTGTTTGGAACTGTTTTGGACCATTTTCTCTTGTACAATGTCTGTGTATATTTTTTAACTAGACCTCTATCCATAATATTGCATTCTTCAATAAAAAAAAACTTCAGGAGAGAAATATGCACAAATCAAGCACAGTTTACAATACAAAAGAGTCCAAAACAATTCTAAACAAACATGGCGGTGGACTTTTTCAATGGAGTAAGCATTATTATGGATTATGGACTTTTGGCACTGGTTACTTTTAAAGCTAAACTGCCTTAATGATGTATTCGTTTCTTACAAACACTGGAGTCGTATTGATGACTTGTGGATTATTGTGACGTTTTTATCAGCTGTTTGGACTCTTATTCTGACGGCACCTATTCACTGCAGAGGATCCATTGGTGAGCAAATAATGCTAAAACTCTCAAAAGCTGTTTAAATAAAGAAATAAACTCATCTGTAGCTTGAATGGCCTGAGGGTGAGTAAACTTTCAGCAAATATGAATTTATAGGTAAACTATTCATTTACAGGTATAGTTCGCCTAAAAATTGAAATTAGGTCATAATTAACTCACCCTCATGTTGTTCCGAACTTGAATGGATTTCTTTCTTCAGCTGAACATAAAAGAAGATATTTTGAAGAATATTGATAACCAAACAGTTGCCAAGCCATTGACTTCCATAGTATGAAAAAAAACAATAATATACATAAACACAATTTTTTATTTTTGGGTAAACTATACTATTTATTTATTTTTTTCTTTATTAGTATAGGATAGTGTAGAAGTGACATGAAGCGAAGTCAGGAAAGGTCCTCGAGCTGGGATTCTAAATGCATGTCTTATGTATGTATGTATGTATGTATTTATTTGCAACAGAAAATTGCAAATAAATACTTTTAAACAAGGGAAAACATTAAAATACACTTTTAAACTTTAAACTGGGCCAAATCCAGATTTAGAAACTGCAATGCTTTAACACAGTGTGATTTCGCTTCTTGTGTAAAAAAAGAGTGAGAG
>NW_015505741.1:219956-228491 GCF_001515645.1 Sinocyclocheilus grahami
TCTTCTGCTTTAGTCTACGCTGTCAATGCAGATGATAAAGAAACCCTAAAAGTTCTCCTTGATGCCTGCAAAGCCAAAGGCAAGGAGGTCATCATCATTACCACTGACAAATCGTCATCTGGAACCAAAACAACCAAGCAGTACCTGAATGTCCCTCCTTCTCCAGAGTTGGATGAGAGGACCTCTCCAGCACCATGTGCCTCACCATCAGAGATAGACCTTCACGCATCGCCATCTCCCAGCAAAGAGGAGGAGAAAGACACTGTATTCAATTTTCAAACAAAATTTAAGTCAGCCTCAAACACAGCAGCCAAACTTCAAAATGGACTTACTTCCCCTAGTAAGAAGCCAGTGAACCCCAAGAGGGCTCGTCTACCCCAGTTGAAGCGTCTACAGTCAGAGCCTTGGGGTCTGATTGCCCCCTCCGTCTTGGCGGCGGCAAATGAAGAAAGCAAGAGAGCCAACTCGGACGAAGATGTTGTCGCAGGTGTCAACGGACTGAGTCTGTCCAAAAGAGGCACTTTGTCCCGGCATAACAGCGTGGATGGAAAAGATATCTTGTTTCCAATGGTGGGAGATCAGACCACAAAAATCTCACCAACTTCATCCCTTCCGACATCTTCCAAAGCCTCCTATGAGAGATCGCTGGCACAGCACCAGCCCCTAGCACGACGTAGCACTGTCCCCACGGAGCAGGAGGGCTCTGGAGGAAACCTGGGGCCAGTTAGCCTCAGAGACACAGTGCACCGGAGGAGACTGGGGAACGAACACTATGACTCAGACTCCCAGCTGTATTCAGATTCCAGCATGCTAGACTCTCCTAAGGCACCTCTGGAAAGGAGGAGGCTCAATACATCCCCTCTTGCTATGCTAACAGGCTCACGAGAGTCCTTGGACAGCAATCCCAGTACGTCTTCACCTAGCACAGCCAGATGCAGAGCACCTGGCCTACTGGAGCGGCGAGGCTCTGGAACATTATTGCTGGACTATATATCCCACACCCGCCCAGGTCACCTTCCCCCATTAAACGTCAACCCTAACCCTCCGATTCCAGATATAGGGGCAAGCAGCAAACCCTCATCCCCACTTGTAGCAGGTATCAGACCAATAGCTCCTGTAGCACCCAACTCACCAAAGAGAGGCAACCTCAGGACGAAGAAGAAGCTAGTGAGAAGGCACTCTATGCAAGTGGAACAGATGAAGCAGCTTTCAAACTTTGAAGAGCTCAATCATCAATCATGAAACTCAGTCTATTTGGATAATGTTGACGCTTAGGCAGGTGGAAAACAGGTGGTACCTGTAATACAATTTTAGGTAGTTAGCATTGAATGTAGCCATTTAGGGCAAAGGGATATCCTGATTATAAAGCTGGAAGTCCTGCAAGAAAAGCAAATATGGTTGAGAACTGTAGCAAGAAAGATGAGATGCAAGATAATTTTTTCTCTTATCACTATACATACAATATGTTAGCTTTTTAATGTTGATGTTAATAATGCCTCTGTGCAGATGTATCATTACTTGCATATCTTATCTAGATTCTGTAAGAAATACTGACCATCTGTGAGTTAATTATAGGGGAATATGTATTTTGTAATTGATTACATCCTACATCAGTTGCAATAATACATGCAACATTGCAAGTTTAATTATTACTTACTCCTTAAAGCAAAGATGATTCATATAGTCGTAAGGCCCTTAGTTAACCTTGCTGGGTTGACAGTCTCTACATATATAAAGTGTCAGTTCGTTCCACGAAGAGATTGAATGTTTGTAGCTAATTAGTGTATAGTGCCTTTGAGGGAGAGTAAAAGGTGTTCTGCATCACAAGATTACTTTTAATAAAATATTATTAAGCAGCATTTGAATCACAATATTAGAATCAGTATGCTGCAAGTAAGAAATCACATGACATGAAGTATAATGATGACAACAAAAATGGCTAAGTAATACTTCGATCACAGCCTATCATAAGATATTTAGATAAAGTCTGTAGCGGAACATGCCTTGTGATAAACCAATGACTATTGTACAGACAAATGTGAACGTAGGTATATCCATTTGTCAGCCAATGTTATGTGGTAGAACTAATGTGCCCATGTTACTTTTTGTGCAAATGCAAAGTGCTTCAGATTCATTGATGCTACAATGTTTAAGAGCCACTTGACTGCATAAGGCTGTCAAATAATAAATGTTCTGTAGTACTAGAGTTAGCTGGCTAACTCCTCACTCATTTCCCCTGAATTAAGACATTAAACATAAACAATCAACAGATGCATTTAGACTTGGTCTGTGATTATTAAATACGCATATGACATAAATATATGGGTCAATAATAATAATTATATTAATAATAATAACAATTTATAATTCATAACTGCTGGCACTCGTGCAATTCAATAGTAAAAAAATTTTTTTTAAAGTTACAAATTATTAATGAGCCCCAAATGAGACCATGTGAAAAGGTTTTATCACAACTGTCTTATATTAAAACTGTGAGGCATACTATTTGTTGCGCTCATGTTTACATTGTTTGATGCATAGTATTTTTGTATGTAGTTTCTTGTATATTTTGAATAAATGTCTGTAACAATCTGTACAATCATACTGGTCTTTCGAATCTCAAAGTCTGACATTTCAAATGACCGTGAAAGCACCTGTTATGTTGAGCAGGACAGACCCATCGTTGCAGCATTCAGATCCCTAGTCTCCAGTCTGTGTCATTCTTCTGCCCCTAAAGGACCTACTGGTTTAGATTAGAAGTCTCTGTGGTCATAAAAAGTAAAAATTTGTAGGTTAAATTGATTGTATATTTCAGGGGTGCAACAATGCAGACATCTCGTGAGACGACACCCTTACCTGTACTAGTTTCTTTTTCCAGATCTAAACCACTGTAGAGTGTAAAGTACATTAAGGGATTGTAGAAGATCCTCTTCCAAAGGTAGGCCTATAGTTTGGGCTATACGTATTTGTTCAATAGTGAATGAATGATATTAGGATGAAAACTTCACATGGAAAGCTAGAATGGGTGTTGCAAAAACAAATAAAATCTGATGTCTTTAGCTGTCATCTTGAACCAAGACATGTTCACCGACAGAATTGTCACTCACTAGCTCGTTTATTTTTTGCTTGTTTTTCACATACTTTTCTGTAAACTCTGTTTATTCTGAGTGTTGTGTGTTAAAATCCCTGGATAACCTATGGTATAAGGTTTAGCATTTACTATATTTATGTTATGAGTAATTGTTGACTAAGCTGCCTCCTTGGTTGTTCAAAGTACTCCTAAAGCAGTAATTCCATAAATAGGTTGTTGTAAAATAACTTAATAACTGTTGTTTATTTACACTGGGATGTTATAAACCACGATAAAGAGATGTTTGTTATGGGTGATAAAATGACTTCCCTCAATACAAATAATCTAGCACAGACAACTCACAATACTGAATGTGTAACATACTACAAGAGAACTGAAAATAATCATTGTAGGTGTATGAAAAATTTAATAATGAGCTCTTACTGACCCCTGGTGGACATACAGTTTTAGCATCTTTCCTCTAAATGGATAATAAATAAAATGCAAATAAGATTATATGATAATCTGAATGTGACACAGATTAGACATTTTCTCTTTCTATAAAAACTCATTTGAAACAAAGAAATGCTAGACTACATATTAAACTTTGTACTGTATATTGTCATGGTGAACATATATTATACTATTTTAACTATCTACACTATTTTAGTAATCCTCTCTAAACTAAAGCTTTCAGAAATGCAAGTGCAAACCAAATTTAATTATATTATACTTACTTAGTTACATTAAGTCTCCACCAGATGTCACTATACAAAATGTATATAATAATAATAATAATTATTATTATTATTTATATTATTTACATTATTATTAAAACACTATTTAAACATAGTGTTCACTTAAGGCAGTATATAAACCTAAAATAATCAATACAAAAATATTTTATTATCATTATTACTATAAAATATAGTCTGATGAAGACTGTTGTTTCTTTTGGTACATTGTTATCTCTGCCCTAAACTGTCATTATAACCACGAGACAGAATGTTCTCATCAGTACCACGCTGTTCTGTTCATAATTATTAGTACAGAGCAGTAATTCAATGTTGGTGAACCAGTTCCAGCTGTGAAAATAATTGATTTTTTTTTGCCTTTGACCTATGCAGAGTGAGTACTGTAAGCATGCAACACTGTAGAGTAAACAGTTCACAGTGAACTACACACGTTTCAGACCTCTAAATGATAACAGAGGTCATGTTGACATGTAGGTCAGTGGAGCAATATTTGCATGCTGAATTTTAGAATGAAATAGCCTAGACTTGATAACATGACAACAAGACAAGCTATGGAATTTCCAACTCAATCTGTTTCCTTGTCAGAATCATGTGAAGTATTTGAGGAATTTAAATTTGAACTTTTTTTTCTAAGACTTTGAATAGAATAAACTGTGAAATGGTGAGCTTTTTTTTTGTCACAGAGCCAGAGTACATTGATACCGTCAACGCTGTCTAATTTCAACAAGTATTGGGAGTGTGAATAAATAAGTGTGTGCCATCTTAAATATCTTACTTTTTATTATATGCATATTATTGCATATTTTCTTTATGATACATTAACAATTAGGCCTAAGTTACCAATAACACTTGATATGAAACTGAACATAAAGCGTATAATAGTATGTGTCAACAACACTGTTATGTAATATAATTTTAAAGGATACAAGCACTCAACCTTCAACGACTCAGACACTCCAGCTTTTGCACCTTGAAGTGACCTGCAGTAGTTCTACGACGCATGCGCACAATCAGACTGCGCACATCCCATTCTTTCACTCAGTATGGTAACCCAACCCTTCTAAAATTAGGTCACAGAGCCAGAGTACATTGATACCGTCAACGCTGTCTAATTTCAACAAGTATTGGGAGTGTGGATAAATAAGTGTGTGCCATCTTAAATATCTTACTTTTTATTATATGCATATTATTGCATATTTTCTTTATGATACATTAACAATTAGGCCTAAGTTACCAATAACACTTGATATGAAACTGAACATAAAGCGTATAATAGTATGTGTCAACAACACTGTTATGTAATATAATTTTAAAGGATACAAGCACTCAACCTTCAACGACTCAGACACTCCAGCTTTTGCACCTTGAAGTGACCTGCAGTAGTTCTACGACGCATGCGCACAATCAGACTGCGCACATCCCATTCTTTCACTCAGTATGGTAACCCAACCCTTCTAAAATTAGCGGGCTGCTCAGCAACCAGACAACGGAATGTGAAGAAGGTATCTGCCTGTTCTGTGTCGTTCAGAAAGTCTGTTAGCCTACCAATGTCAAAATCACAAATAAAACACTACCAACTGTTACATACTGACATTCTATGAACGTAATTCTGAAATTGAAAGTATATTCTTATTTATTTAAAAAAATACATAAATGAAAATGGGGACATTCAACAAAAATAAAAAAATCGGAAATATATAACCCCGGACGCCCGTGAAGGGTTAACTGAAAATGAAAGGAAACGTGCAAACGGTGCGTTATCAAAAGTCACCAGGTGGAACATCGATGTGTTGCTTATTCAAATATGATTGGCCATCGACTGCATCGATGATTTTTAGTCCTGACCCCGTGTAATTGTGACGTCGGCTCCGAGACGGAGGCGGAGAAAAGCTACTATTGCTGTATGCTCCTATTCATTCGACCCTTCCTTCGACCGGAGTTAAGTCGGACGGCAACCTCTAGTGTTTTCGGCGAGAAAAAAAACATGGCAGGTTACTTGAAGGTCCTCAGCTCTCTCACTAGGTCCGCGGCCACTCTATCCAAATCCCCCGCCGTTCTTGCTCCAGCGTCTTGCCAGAGTTTGCAACAGAGGAACTGTGAGTTTTCCGCTTCCACAATTGTCTATAAATGTGTCAGTACAAAGCCGCATTAGCCGGCGCTTTAACACCGGTTAATGCTTCTCTGAGACGATGTGCTTTTACATTTAAAACTCCTTTCAGCCCTGCCACATAGGCCTACCTCATGTTTGTGTCGGGAAACGCCGGTTGCGGACTGTCGTGTTTCTTTCATTTCGCCAGCTTGCATAGTTCCATCTCTTCGCGGCTTCAGTTGCGCCACAGCGGAACGCTACTTTCTCGGTGACGCTGTACGTGCAGCGGGAATCGCGCGCGCGGCCGCATAGGCAGAAGTCGCGCTCCTTTGTTCGCTTATAAGATGTCTTTTTAAAAAAGAGCTACGTGAACGATATATTAGCTTCATTTAAAACATTGTGTTTAAGATGCCGTTTCTTAAAGGCAAACCCTGTCTTCATAACAACCGTTGCACGTTTGAGCAATTTGACGGCGTCGTTTGAGTGTATTTTTGGCGTGTGAATCGCCCGGATGGGCTGCACACAAGGACTGCGGAGTGACTTATGAAACCATTCGCGCCGAAAATACTCCTGCAAATGTAATTATAACCCTGTAACCGAACAGCTTTGTGATGTAAAATAATCCGGTAACCAGGCATATGAGTGTTCATGTGGGGTTTTGTCTCTTTTGCTTGTTCTGTGGTATGAAATCATTTCAAGGTCAGCCGGCCTGGCCAGCACGTCTTATTTTACTATTGACTGAGTGCAGACTATGAAAATTAAGATGTAAATGACCAACAAGCACTTTGTCGGTTTAATGATATTTGATACATGATATTTGCCTGCTATACCATAGCACATAATATTTTCACCCTAGTTTTATATGCCCTATTTGTTATAGAGGCTGCATTGATTTAAATGTCTTGTTTGATGCAGCAACTGAGCTAACGTTTGGATCTACTGATAGATTGTAGCTTATCTTTTGAAACATGCATCTTAGGGTGTTACTTTGAAACGAGGGACAAATGAAGGGCAGAACTTTCCGCACAACTGTGAATGAATTAGTGTCATGTCCTGACAGACACTAGCTGTCCTGTGCTAGGTAATCAGTTGTCATGGAGGATTGTCCAAATGTTGGTGGTTTACTTGGTGTACACCAGCCCTCGTGTCCTCCGGGTCACCTTTACACTTTACTCTGAATGGGTTAGTCCTAATTAACACCAGTACTCATGCATCACATCCAAATGATTGCATGTGATGATAGAACCAAGCTTTTGCACTTGTATGGAGCTTATAAAATGACAAACCTATTTGAATTGTGTAAATTTGAATTATTGACAAGTGTCATTTAACAAAACTGAATTTTATGTGGCATTTAACATAGTTCTGAAATAGATTTTTTTCAACTCGAATATTTAACATTTGAAATTTAACACACGAGAGAGCGCGGGAGGGGAGGGGGGGTCACATCACAGTGGAGTCAGCTGTCTTAACCATGGCTTGTGTACTGCAAACACATACCAGCTTCATCACTATATCTGTCACGCGACTGTGTTCCCCTTTCGGGCTCTGTCTTTACATTTAATTTGAAAGATGAAGCTCGCAATTATGGTAAGGGGCGTTACATTTCCGACGAGTGCTTGCGGTGTTCGGCCAATCACAATGCACTGGGTCAGCTGGCCAATCAGAGCAGACTGAAACGAAGCGTTTGAGAGAGGCGGGGCATAGAGGACCTACAATAATGTACAGTATTTGAAAAATAATGTGTTTTTTTGAACATTAAAGCATGTCAACATATTCTGTTACACCAAATACACAAAATAATGATCTGGTCTCAGGACAGACATTGCCATAGTTACAAACAACAAGGTCACATTTGATTTTTACTAAAGATAAACAAAACATAATGGAAATTCAGTATATGTGTTATTTGCTATTTATCATTTCATGGGACTTTGACTAGATTAGTTTTGTATCAGACACAGTTAACAATGACATTTTACACGTAGCCTAATTGTATTTTTACTAGGGGTACTCTGATCAGGATTTTTGAGGCCGATCTCAGAAAGCAGTATCTGCCGATACCAATACCGATCTTTTTAAAGCCTTCTTTTTTAAAAAATAATTGATAACTATTTATAGTGATACTCCAATCAGGATTTTTAGACATTTATTCAGGGCCTGAATTTCATGTTTGAAAATGGGGGGAATTCCCCTCTTAGGTGTCTCTTGTGAGAGGGGAAGCAGCACGGACTGTGCTTTCACACAGGAGTCCACTACTGATCCGTGGCTGTTTACCACAAACACAACATTTATACATTATTTTTGATTTCAAATCCAAACATTGTCACTAAAAATGCTTTTTTAGCATTGCAATTCTTTTTTTACACAGTACAGTAATACAATCATTCACAGACATGTTTAAACAATAAATATAAGCAACACATTCAGTACTTTTTACTTTTGCATTTACTTTTCTATTTATATATTAAGTTGCTCAAGCAAGTGGCAAAACATTTAAACTACTTTTCTTACGTTATCACAAACTTACCATTGACAGAAATAGTCAGCTCTACTGCCTTTCCTTTTGCATTTAAATCTTTATTACAAGCAATCCTGCGGTTCATAAAGAACTTTGTTTT
>NW_015505741.1:228637-231870 GCF_001515645.1 Sinocyclocheilus grahami
TTTTAATCCATGACAGTGTAGTGTGTTACTAATGGTAACCGTTTAGACTGTGGTCCCAGCTCTCTTCAGATCATTGACCAGGTCCTCCCGTGTAGTTCTATGCCAGGGGTGTCGAACGTCGGTCCTGGAGAGCCACAGCCCTGCAGAGTTTTGCTTCAACCCTAATCAAACACACCTGAACAAGTTAATCAAGGCCTGAAGGGTTACTAGGAAGCTACAGGCAGGTGCGTTTTTATCAGGGTTGGAGCTGAACTCTGCAGGACTGCGGCTCTCCAGGACCGGAGTTCGCCACCCCTGTTCTAGGCTGATCCCTCACCTTTCTCAGGATCATTGATACTCCACGAGGCGAGATCTTGCATAGAGCCCCAGTCCGAGAGAGCTTGACAGTCATCTTGAATTTGTTCCATTTTCTAATAATTGCGCCAACAATTGTTGCCTTCTCACCAAGCTGTTTGCCTATTGTCCTGCATCCCAGCCTTGTGCAGGTCTACAATTTTGTCCCTGGTATCCTTAGACAGCTCTTTGGTCTTGGTGGAGAGGTTGGAGTCTGATTGATTGAGTGTGTGGACAGGTGTCTTTTATACAGGAAACAAGTTCAAACAGGTGCAATTAATACAGGTAATGAGTGGAGGATAGGAGGGCTTCTTAAAGACAAACTAACAGGTCTGTGAGAGCCAGAATTCTTGCTGGGGGTTAGGTGATCAAATACTTATTTCATGCAATAAAATGGAAATTAATTTAAAAATCATACAATGTGATTTTCTGGATTTTTTTTATTTATTCTGTCTCTCACAGTTGAGGTGTACCTACGATGAAAATTACAGATCTCTCCATTCTTTGTAAGTGGGAAAACTTGAAAAATCGGCAGTGTATCAAATACTTATTTGCCCCACTGTATGTGTTGACTGTGAAACACAGTAGACTTTAATAATATGCATTTATGGTGTAATTACTACATTTCCGTGTAGCGGAAACGATCCCTGCACTGCTGCAGACTCAACGCTCGTGGAACGCACTGCCGGACCGCAACCGTGCACAGTGTGCACACTTTATTATCTCTGATAATCCCAGGTTATATGATCACGCAGATTGTTTATGCATTAAATTCGTGGCCACGGGAAAACAATGTTGTTCCCTCAACATAGGAAGCCGTGGCAGAGTCCTGCACGAGTCCTGTTTGATAAACCCGCACCCGCAGTAATTGACAGAACACTCGACCCGTTATCCGACAGCAACACTATAATTCCGTACCCGACCCGAACCACACACACGTTCTCCTACATGAGGTAGACAAATCTCGTTTATAAAACTTCTATTCAAATCGTGAATAGCAGGAATGTAGACGGTTTCACTGTCGGTGCGGAGGCGCTGCACAAGTGGTGCTCATGCACCCAAACTTCCACTTCGCGGCAGGCGTGGCCAGAGATAAAAAAATGTTTTATCTTTTTATCGCCTTTAACCTATTACCGTAGCCTAATGGAATTCCCATTGGATGATCCATCAAAAATATTTTACAGAGATATAAATAAATAAATACAAATCCATAGCATGCGTGTACGAGTTGGTTTGCCAGGTAAAAATACAATTAGGCTACGTTTAAATGTCATTGTTAACTGTGTCTGATACAAAACTACTCTAGTCAAAGTCCCATGAAATGTTAAATGGCAAATAACACATATACTGAATTTCTGTTATGTTTTGTTTATCTTTAGTAAAATAAAATGTGACCTTGTTGTTTGTAACTATCCTGAGACCGCACAAAACACTTCCACTACGAGAGAAAGCGGCAGCCGCGCGGCGATTCATGGATGTCATCATCTCCATACGATTATCTCGACAAAATGATCTCGTGGCCACGTTTCCACGAGTTAATATGTTGTGGCCATGACAAAACTAGCCTAAGTGAACCGAACATGTCCGCTCGGGTCACCGTAAATGCTTCGTTCGACTTTTCAGAGATCATCTACTCTTCCCTGAGGATAACCTCTGACCTACTTTCTGTAAGAACTGAATTTCTGCATATTGAAATTTGAATATTGAATTTGATGTTCCCAATTTCTTCTTCATCTTGAAAACTTGAAGCTGGCTGCGGTTACTGAAACCACGCCGCCTTTCTTTGCCTGAACATTTGGGAGGCATTATGCAAATATTTCCACATAGTGAGGTAGATATGTGGGGGCGTGTTAGAACGAGCCGTTTTAGGGGGGCGTGGCAGAGTCTTAACTTTGATAAAGAATATCTTTTTGGTTTTGAGACTTTAGTCTTTGCAACTTCAGGGATCTTATCTATGCACAATCAGCTTGTAACACTCCAAAGAGAAAGGAAAACTTGAAATCGCATCATATGACCCCTTTAAGAGAAGCATCTGAACATCAGTTTTTTTTTTTCCAACCCAGCTGGTTAGCCGTTTTTATTTTTAGTCCCTCTATGGTACAGCATCGTCATAAAATGTCTAATTTAAGACACTTTCTCTACTGACCTTCAAGTGTGGAGCACAAGTGTACACTTATGTTTGCAAATGTCCTTGACAACTGAAAATCAGAGGGTCATGTGGGAGTGATTGCTTGCTATATGATATGCTGACCACATGCTTTGTGTAGAGGCCTAGATACACGTGGGTTGACTTGACCTTTTCCTTTAGTTAGGTATAAAAGTAATAGTTTGCAAACAAGTTCTGTCATTTGGAATGGTTCAAGTGGGTAAATGACATGTTTCTTTAATGGCCACATTGACAGTTTACTTGGAAATGCAACCTTTTTTTAGGGATGCTCCGATCCGCATTTTTCGCTTCCGATACCGATTCCGATACCTAGGGTTCAGTATTGGCCGATACCAATTCCGATCCGATACCAGTGAAGTTTTTTTCCCCTCATTTAAATAAATGTAGAATTTATATATCTCTGTGTGGAACTGATAATCATTCTTTCACAATCTACTAGATACAGACTACTTCATTATAAAGAAAAATAAAATAAACAAATATGAAAAAATATAGGCCTATGTATATTTATAATCTATGACAAAAATGTATCATAAACTAGGTTAGTGGATAATTCGGCAGCAAAAGTTATTCTAGAAAAATCAGTGCACAATAATTTTAGAAATCCAAATATTTAGTGAAAAACAATATTTTGTGGGGAACAAATAAAAGTGCTAAATATGGTAAAATGTTACACATTGCTATTTGTATTATTATAAAATCCATTCATTAAAAACATTCATGAATGTATTTA
>NW_015505741.1:232208-238721 GCF_001515645.1 Sinocyclocheilus grahami
GTGCTAATCATATACTCAGCCTCCAACTCACACACTGGCGAGTAAAATCTCAGAATTGATCAGCCATTGGCTAATATTAGACATCATTTAGTCGCCCAGAGTGAAGATTTAGTCGCCCAGAGTGATTTACTCACAATGTAGAGGGTTGACAATCTATGAGCACGAAGCGCTTACAATGTGCGCACATTAAAGCGCTTCGTGTTAAAAACTGCAAAGCACAAAGTGAAGAGAAATTGATGCGTAGTGTATTATATCCGTGCAACAGTTATTGAGCCTTTCTTTTAACCGTTTTAAATTTCAGTTACTGTGCACGTTAAAAACTATTTATAGTCTTTTCTACGCCCATGTTTTGTTCTCACAGACATCTGGTAGCGAGTAACAAAACATTAAACTCCGGCAAGAAGACAAAGTCCTTTTTTGCAAAATCATAGACATGTATTTACAAATCAAGTATAATGGGAACACAGAATGATCTTGGAGAGAGCTTTACCGAGCTGACTGCTGTAACCGAACGCGAGCAGGGTTTAAAGGCTGAAGGAATGACTGACAGCCACAGCGGAGAAAGTTTGTGTGAACTTTAATGTAAGGACTTAAATATTCATATGTAGCTCACATTAAGCTATCGTATGGCTTCAGAAGTAACACAGAATAATTCGCACAATCGAAAAAAAAAAGAAAAAAAATCTCGGATTTGGATCGGTTCTCTGCCCGATACCCGATCTGAGAAAAATGGCACTATCGGAGCCGATACCCGATATGAATATCGGATCGGCGCATCCCTACCTTTTTTGTAAAGATCATTTATACAAATATGGAGATAAATATAACTGTTAATAAGTTCAGAAATGAGTTGCAAGTAGATGTTATTGAATGGCAAATAAGTCAGAAGTAGGCTAATTCATGAGAGTTTGATTAAAAAAAACTTTGGAATTCAAGTCAGTGTTGTTTTATTGTCATTTAAATCTTACATGTTAGATACAGAAATGAAATACTGTGACTTTAAGAGCCATGGTGCAGAACATGTAACAAGATATTACATACTTTTTTGAATTGAACACTTACACTACCGCTAAAATGTTTGGGGTCTCTTTGTATGTTTATTTATTTATTTATTTGGCAAGGATGCATTAAAAATGATCAAAAGTGAGAGTAAAGACATTTATAATGTTATGAAATCCTTCTGTTTCAAATACATGCTGTTCTTTTGAACTTTCTATGTATCAAAAACTCCTGAAAGAAGGTTTCGCATATCCACAAAATATAAAGCAGCACAACTGCTTTAAACATTGATAAAAGTTTCTTGAGCACCAAATCAAGATATTAGAATGATTTCTGAAGGATCATGTAACATGAAGACTGGAGTAATGGCTGCTGAAAATTCAGTGTTGCTACCACAGGAATGAATTACATTTTAAAATATGTTAAAAAATAAGTTATTTTAAATAGCAATAGCATTTAACGATTTTAGTATCTTTACTGTATGCTTGATCACAAATTATTTTAATTTAGGTTAAGAATTATTGCCCTAAAAGTAAATGGTTCTTTAGAAGCTACTGTTTGTATTTAAACCTATTTATAAAAGGTTCCTAAAATGGGTAATGTGGCACCAGCTGGATTCTAGTGCAATGGCAGAGTATCATCCATTGTACAGTAGTGTAGGAGTGGCAGTGTGCTATTTTATGCTCAATACATGTGAAGCATGTTATTTTATCTCATTCAATTTCTAGTAAGTATAACTCAAGGCCACTGGATTGTAGATCACATGATCTTGTTCAGCATTCTTTGCAGATTCTATTTCCCATTGGATGACATTTAGCAGAAATTCAGAGGAAACGTGAATATCTGCAGTCCATCATGGCATGTTGGTTCATGCCGCAGCTCAGCATAAATGTATTGTATAGGGGAGGATTCATTTGCTGTGCAGATGGCTGCAGTGATGTTAGAAATGGGGCATTGAAGCATGCTTACATAATCCTGCCCATATACTCCTCCTCCCCCTTTAGCACGCTGTCCCAGCACTTCTGATTAGTGAGAGGATTCTTTTCCCCAGGATTCCCTGTTTGTCATTTCTGTTTACGAACCCAGTCAGGTTTCAATTAAAAGGCCTTAGCCATAATGCACTTTTGGTTGACACAGCTGTGATAAGCAGTAACTCTATCTGAAAGTTGGTTTATCTGGCCCTTTTGTAGCTTAGTGGTGGTATTTTGGTGGATGATAATTGGGTTTGCTGAAATTAAATATTTTATAGAAAGCTTTTATATAAGTCCGTTGCATAAAACGTTAAATATTTGATATCTTTTTTTCTGTGTGACTTTATATGTCATGCTGCAATTGAACTTGATTGAAATGTTCAAAGCGTCTGAACTTTGACTTGATGGACGTGGCCTATGGCTGCTAAAATAGATTGAAGATGTAGTTTATAGAGCGTTACATCAGTGAAGTATGGTAAATGTGTTACCTACAGTGCTTATAAAGGTGATTATGCCATGCTTTATTGACAGCATTTTGTCTTTTATGAACTCTTTCACTGTTTTTGACAGCATTGCCGACTCTTTAGATGGAGCGGCTCTCTAGCAGGAGCAGGAACTTGGCAAGTGTAACAAAGTCACTTGATTCCCTCCATGGCTCCCCCTCCTTCCTCTACTTTGTCCCCAGTGAGAGAAGAGGAGAGTGAGATGACCTCTACTTACTTGCTTTAGTAGAAAGCAGTGGCAATAAAAAGGTGTTTAAAACACTAAAGGTAGACATTTAATTCATGAAATTGCTGCAAGTTGGTTCTTTTAGCAGCAAGCAGGAGTGGGCGGTATGAGTCATTTTATATCTTTATCATTTCTTCATGCTTTGGAAACGCCCTAGGTAAAGTGGTGTTTTGGACAATAACAGCATAAATCCTTATCATTTTGTGATGACTTTGCATTGATAATGGGCAACACAACCTCTAATAAAACCAAAAAACTACTGAATTCAGGACAGAGAAAAATATTAACTTAGAACTATTTGTAAAGCATCTCTAATTGGTGTTCTAATTGCTCTGTTATCTATTAACCTTAATTGGCAATCAGCCAGTAAAGCTATAAAAGTGTGCTGACCCAGTAATCTTTCAAAATGAAACCTGGGCCAGTTTAATCCTGTAATCAGGCATTACAGCTGCCAAAGGCAGATGTTTAGATTGCCATTCTTCAATGATAATTGCAAGTTACTTCATAGATTTATGCCAAGAAATGATAAGGGTTTGTGCTCATATTGTCCAAAACCCAAAACTTTGCCTAGGGTGTTTTTGAAGTTTCTAAGAGCACTACATATGTGAAATAACCATGTGCTAATGCCTTTTTTTAGTATGCTTGTAATTTGAGTTGAGATGGTGTATACTGTTCTACTGTCAAGCCCTAACAGGAAGTAACAAAACCACAGTGCAAACTGTGCTGCAAATACTAAATATCAAGATATTAATAAGATGGTCAATGGACCGATTTTTCATGCATATTTTCATGTTTACACTACTGTTCACTACAAAAGTTTTTGAAAGAAGTCTCTTATGTTCACAGAGTCTGTATTTATTTGATACAAACAAACAAATAAACAAAAAAAACAGTTAAACCGTAATTTTGTGAAATATTCCAAAATTAGTTTTACTATTTTAATATAGTATAAGTAATGTAATCAGTGTCACATGACCCTTCAGAAATCATTCTAATATGCTGATTTGGTGCTCAAGAAATGTTTCTTTTACTGTTACTGTTGTGATGTTTACTATTTTGTGGAAATGGTGATCCATTTTTCAGAATTCTATGAAGAATAGAAAGTTCAAAAGAACAGCATTTATTTAAAAAAAATAATAATAAATCAACTTTTGTCACATTTGATCTATTTAATGCAACCTTGCTGAATAAGTGTTCGAAATTATACTGACCTCAAACCTTTGAACAGTAGTGATGATGTGGTCAGATAATAATCTTAAGAATAGCCTTGTATTACAAAATTGGTTTAGATTATAGAGAGCAATGTAACATACAATTAGTTTACACACAAGCTCTTCCCTCTGGAATACTGATATTTAGCAGCATAAAAGTTGTCAGTGTCAGCATAAAATACAATTTTTATTGGTAGTGACTGTTGTTTTTAGACATGACTGTTTTTGTGCAACCAGAGCTCAGAATGCTCAGTAGTGAATGGGGCTTTATATGTCTTTATTATCCTCCTCTTTGAGGAACCACTAATTTCTGGTTGTCTCACGAGTGGGAAGAAACAATCCCTTATTCAGGCCTGAAAAAAAAAAAAAAAACGGGCTGATCGAAAGATTTTTTATTTTTTTCTGACAGATGCCGATAAACGTATTAAGGTGGCAAAGCCAGTGGTGGAGATGGACGGAGATGAGATGACCAGGATCATCTGGGAGTTCATCAAAGAAAAGGTGCTTAAACGCCAAGCTTGTGAGAGAATGAGGGGGAGGGAAGCAGTGTCTGTCTAGTCTATTTTTAAAATGGTGACACACACACACACACACTCACCGAGAGGAACAGAATGCGGGAGGGAAAGATGGAGAGGGCAAAGGAAAGAGAGAAACAGGAGAGTGAGAAGCCTAGACAGGCACAGACCGAACGAAAATTGGGTTAGACAAAAGGAGATGGAAATTGGAAGGGGAATGTGACCGCGTCTCTTGGGAGAATTAATCAGACGAGGAGAGAGTGGTGGAGTGATTGGCGTGTTTTAAAAAAACAGTGTGATAGTCTTACTGGAAGAGTGTTTACACGTGAAGATTACGGCCGCATCACGCAGGGGCAGGGCCAGTGTTGAGGTCATTCTCACTGACTGGCCGTCTGCCTCCTGCGAGAGACGGCAGATGGTGGTGGTGACGTTCCACAAGCTGAAATTATTCTGCCAATTCTGCGGAGAATCAGAATGGGCTCATTATTTATAGCCAGAAAAACAATGCCATTAATCCAGAGATTATTATAACTATGGTGTTTAGGCTCAATCAGAATTTAAATGATCACTCGTGGCATAATTTATAGGGGGAGTGTGAAATGTTTGCGTCATCAAACTTAAGATGTGGTAGAAGCAAGTATTTTTGAAAAATTACATCACTCTTTTAGGATAAAATAAAATGACCAAATGACTTGCTTTAATGTGTTTTTTTTTTTTTTGAATGAAGTTTACTTTTAACACCAAATTGTTGTGTGCAGCTCATTCTGACCAATGTGGATGTGGAGCTGAAGTACTTTGACCTGGGTCTTCCTTACCGTGACCAGACTGATGACCAAGTCACAATTGACTCTGCTTTAGCTACCCAGAAATACAATGTTTCTGTGAAATGCGCCACCATTACACCTGACGAAGCTAGGGTCGAAGGTATGGCACACCTCAGCAGCGCTTTCACTTGATATTTGCTCTAATGATACATCGATGTATTGGTCATGTTGTACAATTTGCACATTTTAACATTATCAACATCAGCTGATAACTGATCTAGTTTTTATCCGTTTTTCTTCCAGTACATTTACAGACCCGCCAACCTGTACGTATTTTGACCTTAAAGTACACTGGTACGATTTGTCACTCTAAACTACGCAAACACCTGGTGACCTGTCCACGCGCAGTAAACAAGCAACAGAAAAAGATCAGAGCGGTTTCCATGTGTTTTTTTTTTTTTTTTTTTTAAATTTCCTTTACATTTCCCGTATTCATCAGTGAGCTGAGATAAGGAAACACGTGTATGGTATTTCCTGGAGTCCTGAGCTCTATTTCATCGGTGATTGTTATGTGGACTTGCTGCGCAGGGGCACCCTCTAGTATCCAGTATGAATGAAACCGACATTACATCCGTTCATAGCACTAAATAATGGCCAATCTATAAAAATAATACTTCTCTCAAAATAAATTTAAGGTAGACATGTCATAATCCATGTTTTTCTACAGTGTACAACAATGTACTGGAATTTGTTTTTTTTTTAAATAGCATTTAAAATCGCTAAAAAGAACTCTGTTGTGCCAAACCATCAGAACCCAAACTGAAAACTGTGTTTAAAAAACTGAAGTATTTATTGAACCTTGGGCTAACTGTGTTGTTGCATTCCTACTGTTTACTCTAAAATACTGTATAACAGGAATATCACAAACTGAGTGCAGACTGAGTACTAACCTATGAAAAATATTTAACATGAAGTCTAGCATTTTGCAATTACGATTTTGACAATAGCCATCAAGGAGCTTCAAGTAATGTAGGAATAGGCTATATGACCACCCCCCAATGGTTGGCAGGTCTGCATTTATTTTTGTTTTAAAAATTGTGACTTGGGCAAATGTAAAAATAAATGTTCATTTAAATTTGACTTTTGAATTGGTAGCATCAGATTTTATCATCTTGCTCTCCAGCCATTTAAAAATCCATAATGGTCAACTACTAAATTGCACAAATCATTTTGCTACAGAAGCCATGTGTTGGAACTGTTTCCATTCATATTTTTACAAACATATATATATATATATATATATATATATATACAGTGGGTACGG
>NW_015505741.1:238748-271056 GCF_001515645.1 Sinocyclocheilus grahami
ACCATCCAACCTGACAGAACTGGAGAGGATCTGCAAGGGGGAATGGCAGAGGATCCCCAAATCCAGGTGTGAAAAACTTGTTGCATCTTTCCCAAAAAGACTCATGGCTGTATTAGATCAAACGGGTGCTTCTACTAAATACTGAGCAAAGGGTCTGAATACTTAGGACCATGTGATATTTCAGTTTTTCTTTTTTAATAAATCTGCAAAAATGTCAACAATTCTGTGTTTTTCTGTCAATATGGGGTGCTGTGTGTACATTAATGAGGAAAAAAAATTAACTTTTTTTTTTTAAATTAATGATTTTAGCAAATGGCTGCAATATAACAAAGAGTGAAAAATGTAAGGGGGTCTGAATACTTTCCGTACCCACTGTATATATATATATAGAGAGAGACTGAAACAAATGCATAATGGCATATCTTTAAGTGCATTATGTTCATCTTTGTCAGAGTTCAAGCTGAAGAAAATGTGGAAGAGCCCTAACGGAACCATCAGGAACATTCTGGGCGGCACTGTCTTCCGTGAGCCAATCATCTGCAAGAACATTCCCAGACTTGTTCCTGGCTGGACACAGCCCATCACCATTGGCAGACATGCCCACGGTGACCAGGTCTGCTTTTTTGGTTGATCTGGGTGGTCTTAAATAAATAAAAAAATGTCCCCAGTGTGTTTTTATTCCCTCTGAACTGCAGTCTTCTTGTTGATTTGCAGTACAAAGCAACAGACTTTGTTGTGAGCCAACCAGGCAAATTCAAATTGGTCTTCTCTCCAGCCGATGGAAGCAAAGCCAATGAGTGGGAGGTGTTCGATTTCCCTGGTGGTGGCTGTGGAATGGGAATGTATAATACTGACGAGGTCAGTGCACATATGCATATAATGTTTTTTTTAAACTGAAGGAGCATCAAGATATCATAAACAATCTGTGAAAAGAACAATAACTCTTTTCTTATAATTGGTACCCACGGTCATGTAAAAAAAATGAAAATATTAAATTATAAAAGTATACTTTCCTACACAAGTTATAAAAAAACATAAATCTAAAGTAAAATATATCTACAAAACTGTTCAAAATTTTTGGGTCAGTAAATTTTTTTTATAATACTTAAATTCAGCAAGGAATAATTCAATTGATCAGAATGAACAGTGAGGACATGTATAATGTAATGTAAAGATTTCTATTTCAAATAAATGCTGTTCTTTTGGCATTTCTATTCAGCAAAGAATCCTGAAAAAACAGTTTTTGACATTGATAATGGTAAAAAAAAATGTTTCTTGAGCACCAAATCAGCTTGTTAGAATTTCAGAAGGATAATGTGACACCGAAGACTGGAGTAATGGCTGCTGAAAATTTAGTTTGGCTTTTACATTGAAATTGAAACATTTAAAATTGTTACACAATACTACTTTATCAAATAAATGCAGACTTTAAGTATAAGATACTTTTTTTTCCCCCCCGAAAGTAATAAACTTATCAACCTAAAGCTTTTGAACAGTAGTGTGTATGGAATAATTTACAGTGGAATAAAGGTCATATTTAACTACTTGCTCGGTTGGAAATGATTTTTTGTGAATTCAAAGTAAGTTAATTTCAAAATCCAGTAATCACTGAGTGACTTGTGAAGACAAAAATTAATTGGTTAAAAGGTGTGGGACCTCTGAATTTTGCACTTCCTGAATTACAGCATCCAGCTGTGTTAAAGTGTTCAAAGCATTGAAATGGATCCAACATGTGAACTTAAAACAGCATATCTACTGTGACCTCCTAAATTTCCACTGAAATAAAAAAATTGGCAAATGGATATGAATTTGAAAAATGTATTTTTTCTGTTAATGAGCTTATACTCTGGTGGTGATCTATCTTGAAGGTGTAAAAATAACACCTTAAATTAGAGACATTTTTAGACTGTCTCATGTATTCTGAGTTTGTATAATTAAGGCCTTTTGACTCAAATTCTGTTATGTTCTGCAATTACACCTCCGGATGGATGAAGTCTAGATAATAGATGGCCTCCCTCAGCTCGTGTACCTGCAGTGAACCCTGATGTCCTGAAGTCTTTGTTTGTAGTCGGGGGAATGGTCTGTTTGGCTTTACAAGTGTTACAGGTGTCTGCATTCAGGCTGCTCCAGAGGTGGTGCTGCTAGTGGCCTCTTTTTCCCCTCAAAAGAGATTGACTGAATGAAGTGTCTGTTCATTGTAGACTACAAATTGATAGTGCCGAAATTCATTTTTTACACCATTTCCACTTCACATTTGAAGTGAGTGATTTTTGCTCACCCTTTGGAACTACACAGCCAGCGTTTCCTAGTTGAATTCCCTATTGTGAAAGTGGAACATCTATTTTCCTGCTTGTGTGACATTCTGTCTTTCGTCTCTTTCTAACAGTCCATCACTGGCTTCGCTCACAGCTGCTTCCAGTACGCCATTCAGAAGAAATGGCCTCTCTACATGAGCACTAAGAACACCATCCTGAAGGCTTACGATGGCAGATTCAAGGACATTTTCCAGGATATCTTTGAGAAGTGAGAAGCATTGGATTTATCAGTGTCTTTGGCACGCTTGGTATTTACGCACTTCCACCGTGTGTTTTCTGTGAGCGTGTGTTGCTGTGTAATTATGAGATTAGCGCTTTGAGATGCTGTCACAGTGCTGACATGTGAAACTGTATTTTTCTTCTAAAGTCATTTCAATGCAAAATACTGAACCGTCTTTTTTTTGTATTCTGTGGGTAGAAACTACAAGTCAGAGTATGACAAGCTGAAGATCTGGTATGAGCACAGGCTCATCGATGACATGGTGGCTCAGGTGCTCAAGTCATCAGGTGCCTTTGTGTGGGCCTGCAAGAACTACGATGGAGATGTACAGTCTGACATCCTTGCTCAGGGTAAATAACATAGAAAAAGGTCTATTCGAAAAATTGTCAGCCTGTTTCATATTGCACCCATGTTCATCCAGTTAGAACCAGAACCGTTTTATGGCAGTTTTTGGTTTTAGCACTTAAAGTCATCATCATGCTCTAGACTATTTATGGTCTAAACAAACTGCTGCCCGTTTTTAAAGGCACATGGTGCCCATGAAGCATAAAGGATTTTTGAAATAATTGTATACTTTATTAAAGAATGTTTTCTCTGCAGGTTTCGGTTCTTTGGGGTTGATGACCTCTGTGCTGGTGTGTCCTGATGGAAAGACTATTGAGGCCGAGGCCGCTCACGGCACAGTAACCAGGCATTATCGTGAGCACCAGAAGGTTTGTTTATTTCAATTATTTTATTTATTTATTTTGCTATGTGTCATATCCTGCATACCAATTTAGATTTGAGACAGAAAACTGAAAATAGTTTTTCATTTATTTAGTTTCATTCATTTGTTTCATATATTTAACACAAAAAATAAATAAAATAAAGCAACCAGGAGGTTCCACAACTGGATTTTTAGATGCCTTATGCCATCTTGTGTTGAGAGGAAAAATGACAGCCTTCAGCAGCAGCATTTGAACATTGAACATTTAACTTTTTTAAAAGAGCATATGTGCCCTTGAGTTAATATAAAATTTTTATGGAAAACTCATTTATTTGTTGCTGTATTTCAGAATTCAGAAATGTTACATTTTATAAATATTTCAAACAAATTTTATTTGTTTTGATTTATGACAGAATCCTTCAAGTTTCAGTCCCCAAAAATATTAATCAATAATCATTTTTCAACACTGATAATTTTACGAAATGTTTCTTGAGCACCAAATCAGCATATTAGAATGATTTCTGAAGGATCATGTGACACTCAGGACTGGAGTAATTGCTGCTGAATATTCAGCTTTCAATATTAATATAGATTTTTTTTTTTTTAAATGAAATGTACTGAGGGCCTCAGATGATCGCAACCCTGAAACAACATACAGAACTACCACATTTTGCTATAAGTTTGATTGCATCATAATAATTGCTGTTAATAGTGTTCATCGTCTGTTTGATTACGTCTTTAATTGATTTTTCCGTACATTTCTGCCATATGTACATTGACTGACAGTCACCACTGATAAGCTACCACTAAATATTGTAGAAACTTAATTTGCTGTAAAGTTGCTTTGCAATGATTTGTATTGTGAAAAGCACTGTACAAATAAACTTGAATTGAATTAATGTAAAAAAAATGTGTTATATATGTTTCTAATATTTTTGTGATCAAGTAAATACAGCCATTGTATAATGTTTACTGTAGTAATTATTATTATTGTACAATGTACTGTAATTATAATATTTTGTAATTAATACATTTTACCTCAAATGTTAATATCTAAAATACCCTGCTTTTTGTATACCGTATGTATTCTGTAATTGGGTGCAAATACCATTTTTTTACTATGCAGTTGCATATGAAATGTCTGACTCTGCAATGTAGTGCTTGAACCTGCAGCCAAAAGCCAAAGGAATTATCATAATTGATTTTTAACTTAATTTTAACAACACAGGGAAGGCCAACTAGCACTAACCCCATTGCCAGTATCTTTGCTTGGACCAGGGGACTGGAACACCGTGGCAAACTTGATGGAAACCCAGACCTGATCAAGTAAGTTCATTTATTACTGCCAGTCATCTGTACTATAGGATTAGGATAGGGGAGCTTTATTTCAATGCAGCAGCATTCCTATCGTATCGGTAATGTTTAAACAGAAGTGTAACTGTTAATCGTCGTCCATTGCTGTGCAGGTTCTCTCAGACTCTAGAACGGGTGTGTGTGGAGACTGTGGAGAGTGGTGTGATGACCAAGGATCTGGCTGGCTGCATTCATGGTCTCGCCAAGTAAGTCAGCAAATTATTCAGACTCAGAGCATATAAAAAATGATCCAGGTTTAATGTCTTTGACCTCCATTAAAGGACTAGCCCTAATGATAAAACTGCTGACATCAATTGTTAAGGTTTTCTTTAGCTGATGTCATTAACATTTGTCTTTGTGTGACCACAGCTGTAAGTTGAACGAGCATTACGTCAACACCACAGACTTCCTAGATGCCATCAAGACAAACCTGGACAAGGCTCTGGGCAAATGAAGGACAACGGGCCTGGACACCACGGAGAGTGTCTGTCTTTTTGTACCTCATTTTTTTTTAACTTAAAGGTCATGAATACAATATAATGAATGAAGGGAGGAGTAATAAAAACATAGTGATGTTCCTAGCTGTTCTGTTAGCTAATCCTGCTGATGGGTGATCCCATCTCTTCCCGCACCTCCAGGGGTCTATTTTTGTAAGATGAAGTACTGTAATGTCAGATACTGTATAAAACCACAGGAGAAAACAAAAGTTCAAGGGCCACGTGAGAGACCCTCTAATAAATCTCAGCCACCTGGATCCCTGTTCTTGTGTGGTTTATCACAATATACACACTCACAACTCCACACTGTTAAAGGTAAATAAATGTTTTAATTTATAATAATGTCCATAGCACAACGTTTAACATTTATCAACGTCATATTCACATCAGTGTGCAACAAAAGAATCGAAACGGATCCAAAACTCCTGCCTAGCATAGAGCAAACAGCCCAAAATGCAAGGACACAACCATTTAAAGCAATACAAATGCACCAAATCTTGTGTTACACATTAACATTTTGAGTTGCCCAGCTAGATGGAGAATACATGGTGAATTTCCCCAATCATTCTCTGCTGGGTCTCGAGCCCTGTCACATGTCGGCAGACTGTCGTTCATCACTCCTGAGCTCTGCGCTGGAATGATGGATGAGACACTCTTGCGCACACACAAGGGCAGTTAATATTTTTATCCAGTGTTTTTAGGGCATCCTTGTCAAAATTCAACCAGTATTGGTGACTTTGTGAAAGATGCAGTGCACGTTACAATGTTTTATGACCAAGGAGATTCAATTGGATGAGGTTTGAAACAAGGTCATTTAAGCCACACCAAAAAAAAATAAAATTATGCTAGAGGATTATCACATTTTAAAAAAAGAAATGAATTTAGCCCACATTTAGCTAGTATGTAGTACACAGAAGAACAGACTGCAAACTAATAAAGACATTTCAGAGATTTAGGAAGATGAAATATTTAACAGTTTTTTGGCTCACGCATGGCTTTGTGAAATATTGAACGCTTTAAAGGGACAAATCTTAGTTTGTATTATTACATTCATCAAACTAAAGATGGAAAAAATATATAATTTAGACAGAAGATTCTTGTATTTTAGAGAAGATGGACCAAACAATGCACTTGGATAAATAATGCAATTATACCCAAATTGAACTAAACCCATGGCTTAGCTTGTATATTTTTAACTTGAAATAAAATCCGTCCATCTGGAACACTGGCAATGTATTTACACTTATGAATGCCAGGAACATTGAAGAATAAATATTGTCTGTATAGATTAAGTGCCTTCTTACATCTGTGCATATTGTTTCACTGCACCATTGAATGTGACTCATAAATGATATCCTTCTTAAGAACTGCATTGTGATGGGCAAAAGTGGAACATTTGTTTAAAAAAAAAAAAAGAATAGCACCTACACACACAGTCCTTTATTCTTCAGGATGTTGGACTTGGGCCACATCACCTAAGATCAGTGCCTGATCTGCTTGTGTCTGAATGGGATCAAATCCCTGTATGTGTTCCCACATCTAGCAGAAAGCCTTCCCAGGAGAGCTAGGGATAATCAACTCCCAATTATAAAGCACATACAGATGCAATGTTCAGGTATCCACTAACTTTTGTCTATGTAGTGTACCCAACTAACTGTAAACATCCAGTGTTCTCATTTAGGAGTGACATTTATTATCTCTAATAGCAATAAATCTAACAACAGAGCTCAAACTAGACAACTGTTGATATAAATGCTGAAGAAATGACTAACTGCCGATGTGTTTTTTGTTTCGAACCCTGCTGACCTGTGACACATTCTGTTTACTGACACTGCAGTCATGACAAGATGAATCATACTCATGGAGAGTGAGAAATGAAAGGAGGAAGTATCAGCTTGTGAGACACACTTCACTGCACAAAGCACACACAAAACAAAACAGCTCCATACTAGTGCAAGGGACAGGGAAACGGGATGAGTTGGCAGGGTAGGAGGCGGATTGGATGGCTGGAAGGGACTGTCAGAGACGGCTCCATTTACATAGAAACTTGGTGGCAATACCTGAGACACAACTGAAGACGACGCATTAACCTACAGCTTTATGGGAACATGTAGTGGTGGGAAAATGTAGATGGGGTTTGGATCTCAAAGTCACTGGGGAGTAATTTCTAATAGGATGGTTGCGGGGAGATTACGAAAACTAATGAGGTTTAAGTACCTTGTGTTCGAGGGCCTGCTGTGTCAGTACCTTGTGTGTAAGCATGTGCTGCTTCAGGTGGTGGATCTGCACGAACTCCATGCCGCACTCCGAGCAGACATAGGGACGCACGTTCTGGTGCTTCATCAGATGGTTCTGGAGCTGGCTACGGTAGGCGAAGGACTTATGACATTCAGTGCACTGAAAGGTTGTCGGGCCCTGGTGGCTGACCTGGTGGCGCTTGAGGTGGGCGTGAGTGGGGAATTCCATGCCGCATTGCGTGCAAACATGACAGTGGCCGCTCTCGTGCTTGGTCTCATGAGTACGTAGCTCACTAGGGTAGGCAAATCCTCGGCCGCAGAAGCGGCAGCTGTAAGGCTTGACATCGCTATGCTGCAACATGTGCCGTTTAAGGTGACTAGTCTGGGTAAAGGCCTTCTTGCAGACGGTGCACTTGTGTGGCCGCGTCCCCTGGTGCGTTAGCAGATGCGTCTGAAGATGGCTGGGCTGCTTGAAGAGCTTTCCACAATGCAGACATTCATGTGGTTTGATGCCATTGTGACCCAGGATGTGCGTAACCAAGTTGTACTTCGAAGTGTAGGACTTCTCGCACATGCGACACTTCCAGCGTTTCAGGCCTTCTCCCACATCCACACAGTACGATTCGTCGATTTGCACATTAATATCTAGCCGGTCGATCTGCATCCGTCTACCCAAGGAGTTCTCACCCTCCGTCCACATCATGGCCTGGCTGCCCTCCTCATAGTCTCCCGGCAGGCCCATCTCAGCAGCCTCATATCCTGTCACACTGGATTCATAGTAGCGCCTCATTGCTGGGCTCACATCCTCCTCTGTGGTTTTCAGGTTCAGTGCTCTCTCCTCCACTTCCTCCTCCTCTTCTTCCTGTTTCTCCTCCTTTCCCCGTCCTCCCTCAGAGGACTCCACCAACGCTTTTCCATGCCCCACAGGGCTTTGGTGGGCTTGTGTCTGAGTGTCAGAGTCAACCTGCTGGATGGCTGGCTCCCTCGAGGGCTCAGGGTAGTCTTTGCTACACTGCTCTTCTTTCATTGGCACTCTCCGAGGTGCTAGGTCCAACACTTCTGGTTCATTGTTAGATTGCTGGGGATTCGAGAGATAACATGAGCTGGAGAACTCAGACCTCTCTCCTTTCACCTGATTCGGTGTGTCCGGAGACCTCTCCGTGGATTCCTCTGGTGTTCCTTCACTCAAGGGCCTCTTGGTCCTCCCACGGGGTCCTGGACGCCTGCGTTCTGCACCGTAGAGCCCTTCTGGCCCCCTGTTCTCCCTGTGAGGCTCGGATAGATAGTCTCCGTTGGCTCCAATTAGCTGATCTGCATATTCATACTCCATGGATTCTGCAGGAGGAGCGGGGCCTTCACGTCCCTCTCCTGTGTAGAAACCGTTTGGGGCAATTGTGGCTCCGAAGATTTCGTTCTGTGATATGAGTCCCAGCACAGCAGCCTGGGCCAGGGACAGGACCACCACCGGGTCAGTCTGAGTGCTGACGTCTACTGCATGCGCCATCACTTTAGAATAGCAGCGAACCAGAGGAACTTCCTGCTCTTCCTGTCAACGGACAAAACAAGGAGGTCTTAGCAATACTTCATAAAATCAGAATCAGTAAATCTGCCATTGCATGTGTCAATACAATACAGTCGTAGCAACAAAGTCTGGCTAAGGCTGTCATGGCAACAGTGTCACTACAATAGCAATGAAGTCAGTGCAATAGCGTCACATCTACATGAGTGTCAGAACAACCAAGTTGACTGATGCGGGGCAACAATAAGAGCTGTTTAAATAGAGTTTGTGGATTTGCTTTAGAAATGTAAAAAATTAAAGGCAATTTCTGGCAACACGGCAGCAGTGTTTTTCAAAAATCGTTCTGTTACCTGATCTTTTTAGTGAAACGGTGAACATTTTCATTAAAAAAATATATATGTATATATAATTTTTCTAATTTTCACAGCAGTAAGCAAGAGACATAGTCTGACAACACCTTGCCTCTGTGTCCACCAGAGATTGCTTTAGATAGAAGAGATAAGACAGATCTGTTCGAGCGCCATGCTTCCTTCCTTCACAGTCTTTAAACGAACACGAAGCACAAAGAGTGTCTGCGTCCGAGCGGGAAGTCTACATCCATGGACTATCCACAGCATTTCCTGTGAGGTCAAGCGCTGCCACTGCTGACTATGAAAAGGTTGGACAGTGAAGTTTAAGCAGTACCAGCAAGTCTAGTCAATTTGTGGAGTTCACACATTGGCTGAAGCCAACATAATCCAGTTAGATACATCACCTATGAGAAAAACTGTTCTTTGAGGCTGATGATTGTTACTTACGTATGGATTAATTAAGGGGAAATTGGTTGAACTCTTAGCTCAGGTCACTTTACCACGCCTCGGAATACTCAAATCACTGTCATGAACACACAAGTAAATGTGTGTGTTCTCAGAAAGTCGTTAACACACATTATCACCTCTAACGAGTTGGTACCTTGATTTGTTCTTGAAAAAAAGAAAGCTACACAATACGGATTTAAGATTAAGAAAAACAACCATACACAAGGGAAAGAGGGAGGGAGCGACTGACAGCTGTAAAACAGAGGAAGAGGGACAGACAAGCAGAGACAGGAGAAAGAAAAAGAGAAGTGGGTGGAGGGGGGGCAGAGAGAGAGGGACCGAGAAATGAGAAGGGGAACCTGGATGCCCTGATAACCATGTCATTTTTAATTACTGCTCAGACAGAGGGAGGAGAAACAGAAAGAAAAAAAAAGAGTGAGTGAGTGAGTGAGTGAGAGAAAAAGGATTGAGGAAGCAAGTGAAAGAAGGAAGAGAGATGAAGGAGAGGGAAGGGGGGAACTGGGGGATGAGAGATAGACTGAGTGACTGAGTGAGGGTGGGGAGTGAGGAAAGAAAGATAAAGAGAGATAAAGAAAGAGAGAGGAAAAGAAGAGGGGGAGGGAGGGGCGGCGGGGGATGAGAGACCGAAAGGAACTGAGTGAGAGAGAGTACAACAGAGAGATAAAGAGAGAGGGAGGGGTTGTGGGGAGTGAAAGACTGAAACTAAGAAGGAGACAGAAACAGAGAAAAAAGAAGAGGGTGAGAAATGAGAAAGAAGGAGGGAGGAAATAGGAAAGAGAAGGAGTGTTAAGACAGAAAGACAAATGAAAGAGCCAGTCGGGCAAGATAGCAGTCGTGCCTGTATGAGAAGAGCTGAAGTAAATATAAAAAAAGATTAAACAAAAAAACACAAATGCTAGCTAGTGTAAAGACCAGCACAGAATGAACCCGTGTGTGTGTGTGTCTGAGAGATAGAAAACAGGAGAAACACACAGCATTGGAGGCAGAGAGACAACATGAGGCTAGACTGAAAAATAGAGAAATGTTAAAGCATAAATGTACTCTTGCGGTATTCTGTGTGAGAGAAAAAAGTTATTTCATTTCCCCAATTCAAAGTTGCAAACTTTAACAAAGCAATGAAGTAACAGTTCAAAGTCAATATATCAACACAAGCCGCTTCATACAGCATGTACATTTGGGTTGAGCACTCACCACATTACTCCTGGTGTGATGTTTGAGATGTTTCAGGGACCTCATCCTTCAAGAGAAGTGAGGAGCAAAAAAACACCAGCTCCTATTTATTGCTGCGAGAGGCAAAGGGGGCGGAGCCAAGCTCATCCTCCTCCTACTGTTGCTGTTATCAAAACTGACTGTGCCTGCCTCTCTCACACACATACACACACAAACCTATTTCTTCCATTCTCTTTCTTTCCGTCTCTCTGCCCTCCCTTCCTCACACTCCCACATCTCTTTATCCTTTCTTTCTCTTTCGCGCGCACATTCACTATCTCTCTTTCTCACGCACATACGCACATTCGGCATGACCCTTCAACAAACATATTTCGCTCGTACTAACAAAAGCTCACTTCTCAACACATCTTCGCTTTAGAGATGATCGCAAACATGTTTCAAGCCGGCACACACACACACACACACTCTCTCTCTCTCTCTAATCACCGGCGCACTGGAGGCGTGTCTGTCGGTGTCAGACAGACAGTGAGTGAGATATGCTGAAATGTTTCCCTGGAAGAGTTCTACAGGTCTGTTTATTTGCGCATCTCAAATAATTAAGCCGCAAGACGCCCGTGCAATGTCTGAGAGCCAGTGCGCACAAAAAAAAATGAGTGACAAAAGAAAGAAAAGGAGAAAGAAAAGCAGTTTGGAAAGAGAGGGAGGGAGTGAGACAGACATTGGGGGAAGAGAGAATAAGAGGAAGAGGGAGGGGGACTGAGACAGAGAGGTATAGAGAGAAAAGGGAAGGGAAGGGGGGGTGAATGGAAGAGAAATAGAAAGAGAGAGAGAGCGACAGAGAGAAAAGAGGTGGGGGAGGGCGAGAGAAGAAGAGAATGCAGCAAAAAAGGAGGAAGAGAGGAACTGGGGGAGGGAGAGCAAAGCATAAGAAAAGATGAGGTCAAAGAAAAGAGAGAAAGACAGAAAGAAAGAGAGAAGAGGGTGGGAGAGCGCTCGAGAGGGGGGTGGGGACTGAAAGAGAGATAGAAAGAGAGAATGCAGTGAAAGAGAGAGAAAGAGTTTCAGCAGCCTGAGAGAGAGATAGTGAGAAAAAAAAAGAAAAAGGGGGATGGTGGAGTGTGAAAATAAAAAAAGAGCCCATCAGCAAGAGAAAAAGAGGGGGAGTGGAAGAGTGGGGGGCGGGGGGGGCAGAAAGGAAAGATATTAACTATTAAAGTTCCGGTTTTCTTTCCATCAGGAACGTGCGATAGGCTACCTGTCCGCTCCATTGCCGGGTGTGTGCTGAGGTGTTCCCGCTCATCCTCATTACGGAAAAGGTATGGGATTAGTCTAACACTTCCCTTGAGCTTATTAATGCCGGGATATAGGCTGGCCGTCCCACAAAAGAGCCTCTATTATGGAATGGAACACACCTGAGTGAAGTACTGTGCTGTATACCGTCAGTGTGTGAGAAGAGTGGAGGACATTTTTCATCAGTGAGCAGGAAAGGGCAATCCATGAAAGAGAGAGAAAATCAAGCATTGTAGGAGAGTCAGTATATGTGCATCTGAGTGAGAGAAAGATGTGTGTGTGTGTGCGCGTGTGAGAGATCGTGAGAGGAAAGGAGGGAGGGAGGGAAAAGAGAAAGGACGGAGAGAGAGAGAGAGATAGGGAGCGAAGGGAAACAGACAGAGATAAAGAGAGATTGAGGGAGGGTGTGAGTGAGGGGGAGAGATAGCAGGAAGTTGAGAGAGCGAGAGAGGAGAGAAAATAGAAAGAGTGCAAGGGAAGAAACAAAGAGATAAAATGCAAAAGACAAATAGTCCACATGGAAGAAGAAACGGCCAGGGACGTGTACATAAAACAACACAAAGCTCTGTGGGGAAAACGAAGAGGGGGAGACAAGAAAAGTTAGGGGAAAGAAAGAATACGCTGGCTGGAATACCCATCCAGGCCCATGGGTTTTCCCCCTCCTTTTTTATGGAAAAAAGAGAAATGGCTTGAAACCTGTCCTAACCTCATTTGCCCAGAAGTATCAGACTTGTGTGAACCAGTCCTCCTAACACACACTCACACACGCAGGAAAGAATACATGATGAATAATGAACGCCTACAAGTTTCTTCTGCATGTGTGTGTCTGCATTTGCTTCTCCACAGGTTCGTGTAGCTGTGCTTTAGAGGGGTGTGTGGTTTGAGAATCCATCTACAGGTTTAACCGACAACTGTGTATGAGTGTGTGAGTGTGTGCACATCACATGCCACTTTTACTTATGGTTTGTGTATTTCTCCTCCACCTGAACAGAAGCAATAGGGAACTTTTGTCTACATTGTTTTCTGCGGCAATGTGAACGCATGATACTGAGGGAAGTGGGCTTGAACCGGTTGGGTTAGTGGCTGAGATCTGACTGGGATGTATAAGCATGTGGTCGTTTTCAATTCTCAAAAGCCTCAGTGCTAATGTGACCTGAACAGAGACTTATACAGTATTTAGCAGTGATACGAAATATGAAATATGAAACCCTTCACCTTTACATACCTTCTAACTCCATTATGATGCAATAAAGGCGAAAGGGTGTAGCACAAACACAGTGGTCAAGCCTTTCAAATACAAGAAATTTAAAAAGAGAGCGGGGTAAGCTGTGCCACTCAGTTATCTTCTAGACAAGGAAAAATGATCATTAATTCACCTAATATATTTTTGTTTCAGGGTGTCGGTTTTCAGTTGAAATTAGCAGACTTTAGAATTATTACTTCAATATGGTCTGGGGTAAACTGTGCCATGTCAGGAAGTAAGTAAGTCAAATAATCAAAGTCTATGTGAAATATTTACATTAAAAAGTGCATATAAACAAGAAATATCATTAATTCACCTAATATATTTTTGTTTCAGGGTGTCGGTTTTCAGTTGAAATTAGCAGACTATAAAATTTGACTTTAGAATTATTACTTCAATATGGTCTGGGGTAAACTGTGCCATGTCAGGAAGTAAGTAAGTCAAATAATCAAAGTCTATGTGAAATATTTACATTAAAAAGTGCATATAAACAAGAAAAAAAATAGAACTATTCACAAATGCACAACACCATTCCGATCCAAAGTGTTATTTTGCTGCCCATTATTCACATTTTTTTAAACCAGACAGGATAAGGGTTAACATACAGAATATTTGAATACATAACAGTATTTAAAATATGAATAATATTTATAATAGTTTTTTTCTTCCTGCATTTGGAGACACAACTCACTATTAGTTAAATCACTGACACAGCTTGCTAAAACATCTGGCACATTTTACCCCACAGTAAAATTTATGGTTTAAAAAAAATGACATGATTGTTTACAGAAACTTACCAACATGTAGGATGTGGGTATTGACATTAATTATGTTATAAATGTTCTATGTGTCCTCTCTGTTTTAAAATTAATTTAGCAAATTATTATGCACCTTTCATGAGAATATGGGATAATTTGTACTTTTTAAAAATTCACACAGCAGGGCCATTAAAAAAAGTAATAATAATAATAATAAAATAAATAAGAGAAGGCAGATATATCGACTATGGTCTAAAATTATACAAGATGATAGGGGAAACCCTTATAGAGTCACATACATTTGAACAAATACTTATATGTATGAAAAAGGGCTCATGGACACATTTTGTGTCAACATATACACTACAGTTTGTTTTTTTTGGACTTAATTTCATTCAGCAAAAATGTATTACATTGATCAAGAGTGACAGTCAGGAATATAATGCCACAAAGTTTTCTATTTCAAATAAATGCGGGTTTTTTTAACTTTATATTCATAATTTCATCAAAAATGATGCATCAAAGTTTCCACAAAACATATTCACCAAATTAACATATTCAAATGATTTCTGAAGGATCATGTCACACTGAAGACTGGAGTAATGGCTGCTGAAAATTCAGCTTTGCCATCACTGAAACAAAATATTAAATATATCACGACTGAAAACTGTTGTAATATTTCACAATATTACTGGTTTTACTGTTTTGATCAAATAAATGCAGCCTTGGTGAGCATAAGACACTTCTTTCAAAAAACTTTTAAATGGTAGTGTACATTTTTAGACCTACACTCTTAAAAATAAAGGTGCTTCACGATGCCATAGAAGAACCTTTTGTCTAAATGGTTCCATAAAGAACCTTTAACATCTGAAGAACCTTTCTGTTTCACAAAAGGTTCTTTGTGGCAAAAGAAGGTTCTTCAGATTATAAAAAGGTAAGAAAGAGATGGTTCTTTAAAAACCCTTTGACTGAATGGTTCTTTGTGGAACCAAAAATGGTTCTTCTATGGCATCGCTTGAAGAACCTTTTGAAGCACCTTTATTTTTAAGAGTGTAGATAACATTTTGACTTTGACAAACTTTATTTGATCTGCTATGTAGATAATTTACTTTGACATAAACCGCCTGTAAACATAAAATTATTGCTTTCTAAATGTTTGCTTTCTAAATATAAGATGACATTACAAAAACTGCACAGTTTGCTAGATTTAAGGTGGTGACAGCTTATGCTGTCATGTTAATCTAAACAAGTCTCCATGATAAACAGTCTTTTCAGAAGCTTTTAATAAAGGCATAACCGCATAAACATGAATTAGCACAAAAAGCCAGATCTTCAGTCATTCAGGCTACAAGATCATGGCTCTGTGCTTCCGTGAGATTGGGTTTAGCAGAGCTCTTGAGAGGCGTCAAAGCGCGTACAGCCAGCCTTCAGCTCGAACAACCCCCCATCCGAGCCCAGAACACACACCAGCACTGCCACTTATTAACCACTGAAACTCAATGGACATAACCTTTGACCCCAAGCCAGACATTACTGCCAGCAGTTAGTTCCTTTCTAAATTAACTTCTAAATCATTTGTCCACTTCTGTGAGAACATGTTATGAAGACAGACAGCGGGAGCTAGTTTATCCAAACACTTCACGTATCAATTCCATCCCAAACATCTTAATCTCAGGCACGCAAAGTTGCATCTCAGCCCTGATGATCCTGCGCTCTTGATTTCAATGTTTATGTATTTTGGTTGCAGCCCATCCGAGAGAAATCACACTCAGATACGCGAGCGCACACAAAAACAAAGAAGATGCAAAGAAGAGAGGCTCTCCAAATCCTGAATAAAAGATTACCCCCCTCATTCAGCATGGGGGTTACAGATAAAATGTTGGACAGAATATTGGGCAAGAAATGGTTCTGCCGAGAGAACCGAGAGGAAATAGAGTGAATAGAAAAGAGAAAGACAGTTGAGGGAGGACAGCATTCAGCACAGGATATAAAAGGAACAGAGAGAGAGAGAGAAAAGAAAGAAGAGAGTGGGGGAGAGAGAGAGCGAGAGAGAGAAAAAGAGTGAGATCAAGGGGAGGGAGGGTGAGCGAGAGAGAAAGAAACAGAAAGAGGAAAGGGAGAGAGACAGTGAGAGAAAGACAGAAGAGAAGGGGGAAGGGAGGGAGATAGAAAGAAAAAGAGTCACACAAGAGACTCAAAAACCACAGAATAAAAAAAAAAGAAGCAGCAACGTCTGGCTTCGGCTCCATGAAGATAGACAAATATGAATGTAAATAGGAGGCTATATTGTATGCATCTGAATGAGGCGGGAGTCCACACCCTGCCAAACTCAGCTGCGAAGGCACAAGTTCATTGTGTCAGGCCTAGAAGCATTCAGGAGCGTCACTCCTCTGCATGCGCGCGTCTCCCTGCGGTACGAGGTTGGGAGGTCAAAGCCTCGGCTGACTCCCGCCGCTGCCTTCAAGAGAACAGTTGCCTCCTGCCTTCCGTGCCGTTTCATCTCATAATCCTTCTAATGGCAGTTAAATGGGCCGACGGCACAAGTCTGGCCCCCTAGTTTGACGTCCAATTGCAGCGTCTCTCTATGCCACGGCCCGCGCTCAAATTAAGAGGCCTGTACATACTAGCGGGTCTGCCGCCTGACAGCAGGCAAAGTCTCATTTGCAGGGTCTCATAGCATGGAAGAAGCGTCTGTCCTTCCGCGGGCTCATGCTCTTTTGTATTTCTCCCTCACCTCACGGTAACAAATTTCAACCTGAATTACTTTTTCTTTCTCCCAAGTTTCATTCTTTTAAATCAAAACCCCTTTGTCTCTCTCTTCTTTTGTACCTTCTTCTTGTTTCCATGGTTACCCTCTCTCTGCGCTATACACCATCTCTCTCTCTCTCTGTTTCCCTCTCTGTCTCTCTCACTCTGTTCTTATCTTTCTCATTTTGCTTTCATCTCTGCCTCCCTTCCTCCTGCTTTATCCCACACCCTCCTCACTCCGGCTTTTATCTCTTTTCACTTTCATCTGTCTTTCACCTTTTTCTCCCCTTCAAGCCTGCCATTCCATCATGGTGTTTTTTTCAGTTTCTTACTTATGGAGAGTGAGGGAGCGAGAGAAAAGTTTCATCTGTTGCCCTATCAATTCTGCATTTTTAATCACTTTCCATTCGTCTAATCCCCTGTTCCGTTTCCAATCTCTTATTTACATGTGTGCTAGACGGTGTGGTCAGTTCTTCAGCACTCATCCCTGGGCTGCTTCTCTGTTCTTCAGGCTTTCGGAAGAAGGACTAGCGTGAAAAGGATTACAGGATGAATCAAACCTGATATTGATATTGTCCTCATCTCGCTGCGGCTACTTCAGCACCGTGTAGATGGATATGTGATGTGTTTATGATTAAAGTCCAAGTGAACTGTCGTTTGCAAGCCATTTCATAATGTGATGCGTTTCTAAGTGAAACTGGATGTTTAATGAGAAAATATGTAGGATGGAACATTGGAAATTGACTGGAGTGTGAAAAGAGGACATTAGCTATTTGGATATTGGTTAACATTATCCAATAACATGTTGCCTAAGTGATATTAGTGGAAAAGGAAAGTCGTTTCAGAGGAAGAGCAAGTTACTTAGTTACTTAAAGCTGAACAATGTTTTTTTTAAATTGGAATAATGTGGACTGATTAATCATTCACAATAAGATCAGGAAAGTGCAACAGGAAAGTAAACAGGGTAAGTTTACATAAGAGCAGGGTAAAAATATTAAAGGGGTCATATGATGTTGCTAAAAAGAACATTATTTTGTGTATTTGGTGTAATGAAATGTGTTTATGCGGTTTAAGGTAAAAAAAAAACATTATTTTCCACATACTGTACATTATTGTTTCTCATCTATGCCCCACCTTTCTAAAAAACGCGTAGATTTTTACAAAGCTCATCGGACTGAAAAGTGAGGTGTGCTCTGATTGGCCAGCTATCCAGTGCGTTGTGATTGGCCGAATACCTCAAGCGTGTGACGGAAATTACGCCCCTTACCATACTGTGATGCCCTGTCCAGCCGGAGCAACGAGACAAAAACATTAAAACCCATTATAAACGAGGCATTTGTTGCATCCAGTGGGGACATAATTACGGATTATAATGACTTATACTGTCTTTTTACTCATTGCATTGCACAGCGTAAACATAAAACCATGTCTGCATTTGTGATCAGAGAAATTACAAACAAGCGCTATTCTACACTGCTCAAAACTTGCATTTGAATAGTCAGTGGCAAATTCTTTATATATATATAAAAAAAAAAACTTACAAACCCGATTCCAAAAAAGTTGGGACACTGTACAAATTGTGAATAAAAACAGAATGCAATGATGTGGAAGTTTCAAATTTCAATATTTTATTCAGAATACAACATAGATGAGCCAAACAAAGTAGTTTCGCTTTCACAACGAAACACACAGCGTCAGTTTGTGTGGAGGCCGGCAGGCTGGAGTGAGCGGCGGCCAGCGGATTCGACGAAAGAGCTGCTGGCGGGCTTGCGGCAACCACATGTGATGACCCCGGGCTGGACTCCGCTCTTCATCCTCTTCGCCCTCTTCTGGAAGGCCAAACAAAGTAGTTTCGCTTTCATAACGAAACACACAGCATCTCCACAACATGTCGGCGGTGGCAGCAGCAACAATAATACAGCAAGAGTAAGTTACGCCTTCTTTCTTTCCGTGAACATTTGGGCGGCGTTATGCAAATCTTCCCACATCGTGACATAGACATGTAGGGGCGTGTTAGAACGAGCCGTTTTAGGTAGGCGTGGTTGACTCTTAACTTTTATAAAGAATATCTCTTTGGATTTGAGACTTTAGTCTTTGCAACTTTACAGATCTTCTTTATGCGCCAAGAGCTTGTAACACTTCAAAGAGAAAGGAAAATTTGAAATTGCATCATATGACCCCTTTAAAAAAATAATAATTTTGAACAACCTTGATTTGCAAAATCCCAAGAATGATCTTCTACTCTAGAGCCCTGTGTCTGATTCACAAACAAATGACACTTATGAGCCAGTTCTTTTTAGTAAATCAAGAGCAGAGAGCAAACAGTGTAATGTAATTCACAAACAAAAGACTCTTTTAAACCGGTTCTTTTTAGTGAGACTTCTAGTCTAGTCCGATTCTTGAACAAAAGATTATTTTAAACCAGTTCTTATTACTGAATTACAAAAACAAGCATGTAGTCAGTGTCAGATTCCTGAGCAAATTACTCTTATGAGCGAGTCCTTTTATCGAATCATTAAAACAAACGAACAAATTACTTTAACCAGTTCTTATTACTGAATCAAACAACATCCAACGCAGTCAGGGTCAGATTCAAAAAAATTTTTCCCCGATTCACAGTACTTTTACAGAATCATTAAAACAAATAAAAAAAACTAATCACTTTACTCTTTTTAACCGGTTCTTTTTTCATGAATCAAGAAACATAGTCAGTGTCAGATTCCCGCACAAATGACTCTTATGATCTGGTCCTTTTAATGAATCATTGAAAAAGACCTTCTAGTTTATAACCTAATAAGTTGAGTTTATAATTTTATTATAATTTTACACAATGTGATAGTAACAGTTTCACACAAGATATACTAAAGATACACAAGATCAAATTTGTTTGTTGTTTACATTGGTATTCACAGACATTTTGGTGTTGCTTATTAAATATTATATTGATTGTTATATAATATTTTTCTATTGGACTGAGTTAGAAGGTTACCTGTCCAATTTACAGCATTAACTGGCAGTGAATTTCTATAGACCTTATGATTAAATTAATGCCCAAATTAATTAGAATTGAATTTACTCAGCCTTCATTTTAATTTTAAGTTTACTTAAATCACAAAGAGTAAGGTTTTCTATGCTTTACCCCCTCTAAGGTACCCTCATATCCCTTTCTTAGGGTTCCTAGTGAAAAACGTGCTATGTGGCAGGACATCCTGTGGCCTGTCAGCTCAGGGCTATGATGAAGATGTCCCTGTGAGACCTAGACACGAAGAGATAACAGTCCTCTAAACAACTACAGCAGAGATGTATATCAATATATCACAACCTCACAACCTCGACAAGACACAATATACCCCTGCACTTTATGTAGGATGATTCAAAACGAGACAAGTTTGCATGCATAGAAAGGCACCTGAGGGTGTTTCATTAGGGCAAAACCGAGTGCTTTATGTAAGTCAGTGCACAAAACGCAAAAGAAAAAGAAAATGTCCCAAGCGCACTATGGCTGCAGAGACTGACTGCAGTAGGAGGAAGTGGTGTGCTTGAGATCTGACTGAAACTAACCTCCCTCCCCTGCTCCTTCCCTTTCCCCTTTCCCTTTAAGTACCACAACTATTCAGAAAAGAGAATAAAGGAAACCTGAATAGAGGAAGAGAAGAAATAGAGGTCCCAAAGAGCTAAAGAAAACCGAGGGAAAAAAAACAATGAAAAGAGAAACAGGAATGAAAAGCAGCCAGAGAGAAAGAAAGAGAAGAAAGAGGGACAGCGAGAGGGAGGGGGAGACAGAGAAAAAGAAGCAGAGCAAAGGCTAGCGCTGTGTGAGAGAGCGAGAGAAAAAAAAAATTTCCCCATTTTTTTTTTTAAAGAGATGGATTTAATGGCATAAAATTAATAGCACAAGAAAACCTTAACCAGCCTACATACTGATGAGGGCAGAAATGAACCTATTTATCTAAGTCCATCTCAACTACACAGCTGTCACAAGATTTCATCATACTCTTGACAGATAAATCTGTGCTAAGTAACAAGGAGGAGGGTTTTAATTTGAACAACAAAATCAAAACTTTAAATAATTTTGAAGTCTTCTGCATTAAGTCTGTAGATGGAAGATGTCCTCCTTAAAAACAATATGCCTTAACTTTAATTAACATTTTTAACATATTTACATAGTATGTACAGGATGATGATAGACAGACAGAGAGACAGACAGACAGACAGATAGACAGATAGACAGATAGATAGATAGATGTATTAAATTGGAATTTCGTATTTTAATATACAATACTAAATCAACTAGCCTATTGGTTTTAATTAATAGTTTAATGAATAGTAGACACAAAATAAAATCAATTAATCCCAAAACCATTTCGAATGACTACAAATTATCATATTCAGATGAAATTACAAAATGAATGAGATCACAGCTGTTCATCAAATGTGCTGGGATACAATTTTGTGCCATCAATGGTCAAGAGAAAAAAAAAGGTATCAGGGTCATCTTGTCCCAGGGGGCATCTTGCCCCATTGTATGAACAAAAAACACTGAGATATCACAAAATGTGACCCTGCCTGTGAAAACCCAGCTAAAGTCTTTTTTTTGTGATTTACTGTTTTCTACATAAAATCATCCTTCATAAAAATGTAGAACATTAAATGAAAATATAACCATTATATCTTTAATATGGACTGAGTAAGGCCATGCCAAAGATTGAAATCATAGTGAAATTAATGGTTGAAATCAAACTTTGACGCTGGTTATCTCATAATTCGATTTTGAGACTTTAGCCTGGATTTCACAGACAGGGTCACAAATATTTTATTTTATGTTCCACAGAACATAAAAAGTCATACAGGTTTGGAGCGACATTTTTGGGTGAACTGTGTCTTTAAGTGTGCTAATAGCCTACTTCTAAAAAAAACAAATGAAAATATATACAGATCCAAGCCTTTGTATAGTAAGGTAACATTTGTCCAAGCTTGCTAGTAAAGCTTGTCAACCATATAGTTCCTTTTCTTCTGCCAGCAAACATGATCATGATAAACAATTTGATACTGGATATCGAAGATGCAATCTGTAATTGAAAACAATGACCTTCCATCTGCACTCCCGCTACTGCATGCGACTACCAATAATAGATGTTGAGAGATAGAGAATGAAGGAGCACTGTACAGTGTGCAGAGGACTACCTGTTAAAGACAAGCACGGCAGGGCTGTTATCCCCAATATGATCTCACATAACATAACCTAATAAATTATGAACTACACAAGATCTCACTGTGTTATGTGTGCGCTGCAGTGCAGGTGATTCTGATATTTGGAGGTGGGCTCTAAGGAACCACCCAGAATACTCTAGCAAAGCCATATCAACCACCCATGATACCCTAGCAACTGTGCAGCAACATGCTACCACTGAGAACACTTTAGCAATCGCATGACAATGTCTTGGCAACCAATCACAACACCTTAGCTTCATGGCGATGAGCTGTGCATGTGCAAAAACAGAAGCCATATACTTGTACTGTCCTACACTTTCCAACATCACAATTTGGTAACTTGTGTATCATGTAGAATTCTGAGTTTCCCAATTTGCTTGGTCATTCATGTGTCCTCGGATCTCATAATTACAATATTTCCATCTCCACTTGAAGAGCACATTAGTCTCAAGTCATAGTTACAATTTGAACTGTCAAGTCACAGCAATTTGTGTTTGTGATAATTCCAGTAGCCTGTGAAGTACACGTAATTTTGATACCCGAGTTACAGAGTTGGGAAAAGCCTTAATCTTTCAACATGGCAGAAAAGAGTTGAACACTTTAGCTATTGCATTGAAATGCACTGCATGGCAACCACTCAAAACACCACAGCTCATATGTTTTATCTGAAAAAATCGAAAAGCTAAATACAAAAAGTCTAACTCGCACTTACATTTTTTCTCACCATTATGTTACTTTTTCCAAATGATGCCTTTATGTGTGGTAGAGTTATCGTAAATATGAATTGACAATTTGGAAACTACACATTCGTGCTCACTAATACTATAATTATGAATGGGAATGTTGGACATGCCAGTCATGCTTGTCAAAAGATCGTATTTGTCCCTTCTCAAGTTATAATTATGTGTACGCTACGTTTGAATGCTTTGTGGTTGGAGAGAACAAAACATGGTGAATGATAATGCATTTTATCTCCAACACATGGGTCAAAGACAAATAAATTAATTAATTAAATACAGCTTTATTTTTTCCTGTACATTAGAATGTGTTCTGTTTAAACAAAAAACAATAAAAATGTAATACAGCTTAATGTGTCCCCTTAATGTGTTCTGTTTACCAATAGTTCATATTCTAAAAAAATTGTCAGGTATATTCAGAACAAGAATCATTAGATTCTTAGATTAGATCTGTTAAGCTGAATGGCGATGAAATATTAATTCACCCATATTTTGTATAAAATAACTTTTGTAAATTAATTTGATGCGGACACCAAAAATGGGACATCTTGTCTTTGACAAGATACACACATTATGCAACATGGTTAAATGGTTACAGACATATGTATCTGACAGAAACAGCATCGACTAACAAGGAAGCTTTACTTCGAAAAAATAAAAATAAAATAATAAATTATCTACCATTCCCAACTGAAATGGTTCTCTTCTCCACCACGTTGAAAGGGTATGGGTTAAACGAACATGGTCACTCGAGTCTCAGTCAGGTTTTATTGTTGCCTTCAAGTGAATTTCGGAAGCTTTTACCTCATAGTTGGGCATTCATTTTTAGGACATTACACATGTAAGTTGGAAACATATCAAGCAGGGTGCAAACTACGGGGGAGCTAGGGGGAGCTCGGCTCCCCTTAATAAGACATGGGCTCCCCTGAAAACGTGATTTGGGAAATTGGGGGGGGGGTCTCAAAAAATATTAACAAGGTGTTATTTTGACGTGCAATTTCAGTTTTGTGTAATGTGATCATCGTGGATTATTATGTGTAAAATTGCAAAAATATCATTCATTCATGCATGACGGCGATTTAAATCTAATCCACTTCAATTAAGATAACTATACATGCTATTCTTGTCATGAGCATCAAGGTGTGGGGGTGCTGCGGTACAAATTCCACTCATGCTTATTACATGTTAACTCAAAGATTCGTAGAAAAATATAAACGCTGGACTCTGTGGTCGATTCTGTGTTAAGGTAAGGCATGTTATTCGCAATTATGTGTTGTGGCTGGGTTGTTATAGGTCTGCGTGACTCTTGATGTCTTAGGCCTAATTGAACGGAGGAATTATGGTATTCTTCTGTAGCCTGAGGACGAGTAACTTTAACCGTTGTTCATGTGAACTCAAAGACAGCCTGATGCTTTGTTTATAGACTATTTGTGGGTGGCTGTTTGTTGTTTCACCTATCAATTCGTGTCGATAAAGTATAATAGGGTAAATCCTGTATAGTGATTTATCCTATATAGTGCTTGCATAAAGCAAGTAGTGCATACACTTGTAGCTGTTATGTATCTTTGTAATTCATTGTAAGCCCCCTTTTGAGGCACACGCAAGCGCACGAACCCCGTTATAAAAAAAAACAAGTGGGCTCCCCCAAAGTCCACGGTATAGGTCGAACACCGATAGAATATAAAAATTGTGAACAATAAACCAAATAACTACATCTGAATTCAAAATGATGAAAATGATTCATATCTATACCTTAAATTGTATATGCCACCACAACTAAATGCGTTTTTGTTAAAGCAAACTGTGAAGTTTAGTGATTAACTTCACTACAGACTTGCTTTCCTGGATCTCTATATATAAATGATGGATATAGTATGGTATCCGTGTTTCTGCCATGCATGTTTCAAATTAACAAGCCCTTACAACGTCACAACTCGTCAATTTGTGTAGCCTATCATCTAGAATGCAGACTTTCCCACTTGTAAATACAACTTTGCTTTGCAACCAACATGATGCGAAGACTACAAACGGTTGTGCAGAAAGTGATCTGCAGCTTGATACAGTGGGACACTCACTAGTAACAAACAACTAAGAGGCTGCAACCAAAAACAACAACACAGTAGTACATCCGAATTCACAGAATTCATAAAACTGTAGGCAAAAATTTCCCGGATGACCTGCTACTTTCGCAGAGACTCTGAAGTGTGCATCCAATGGACGCTACCCTATGATTGAATGGTAGATAATAGGCTCTACTGATGCTGGTTGGCCTTATAACAATCACAACATGACAACATTCATACTAGAGTAACTTACATACTTTTTTAACAGTTGTGAAGCAAGTTCTTATTCAAAAAGTACCTATTCCTAACGCTGCTAGAGATCCATTGACCTCAAGCAATTTAATTAAATGCTGAAACAAAATAGGCACTTTTTTTCTGTTAAGTAGGCATAAATAAATAGGCCTACACCTATATTACTCAACATTACTATGACAAGTCATTTTAAATAATTTATTTTAAAAAATAGCAAAGAATTAGCTTTACATTAGTAGACTATAACTATTAATTAAATATAACAATTAAATTAAATAACTGAGAATGTATTTATTACCATCGACTGCAGGTAGCTTTCCGCCATCTTCGGTATAGACACGCCCCTTCCAACGTCACGACTCAGGTATCACGGGTCTCCATTCTTTTGCACCCAATCGTCTTCAATTGCAGGCCTCATTCCACTTGAAGGCACGTAAAGGCGAGCCATTAGCGAGCACGGACCAGAGGCAGTTTTCAGCGGCTGTCACTTAATTAACCTCACCCGACTGAGGGAAAAGAACGTACATGCAAGAATGTTAAGAGATACAAGTTTACCGTTGATTTGTGATATGCACGAATGAGTTAAACTCCAGTCGAATGAGTGGAAACAAACTATTGGTAATTTGCGTTTTTATTTATGATACATTGCCCTCTACAGGACAGACTAGGTACCGCAGGGTAAATTAGATTTACACTAATTTATTATTTTAAAAGAGACACTTGCTGAAAAGACGCTTGATGTTTGTCTTAAAAGTTATTTTGTGATAAAGTAAGTATAGATTGTGTTTGAAGAGGACTTGTTAGGCTTATTGCAGTAGAAATGGCGTAATTGTTAGTAACTGTTAATAACTACAACAGTTAGGCCACGTGCTTACAAGTCGTACTAAAACTAACTTTCTCCGGTGAAATACATTACACAGATCTGACTTCGTGGCAGTTTGAACAACTGTGACGAACTTTAAAGGTTAGCATGGCAGGCAAGAAGCAGTGCTGCAATGACACTTGTATCCACAAGATGGTGTCTTTCTCCTCTTCAGGGTTCAATGAAGCTTCACATTCTTGTAAATTTGCAAACACCTCTTTTTTTATTGCCAAGTATGTATGTTTGTTGTTTTACCCTTTAAATTTAAAAACAAAAAAGTCCATCATAAACTATTATTATTATTATTTTAAATATGTGCATCAACAACTTCAGTATTTGAATAAAATTATTTGTTTAGAAAAAAATATGACTGTACCACAATGGCATCATTTCCACCACAAACATACGGGCAATTAATTAAGTTGTTTTGAGTTTAATAACTAATAATGTGTATAAAATATTAATATTTGATAAATGTTTGTAGTTCATATACAGGTGCATCTCAATAAATTAGAATGTCGTGGAAAAGTTCATTTATTTCAGTAATTCAACTCAAATTGTGAAACTCATGTATTCAATAAATTCAATGTACAGACTGAAGTAGTCTTTGGTTCTTTTAATTGTGATGATTTCACTATCTCAACAAATTAGAATATGGTGACATGCCAATCAGCTAAGTTGTTTTGAGTTTAATAACTAATAATGTGTATAAAATATTAATATTTGATAAATGTTTGTAGTTCATATACAGGTGCATCTCAATAAATTAGAATGTCGTGGAAAAGTTCATTTATTTCAGTAATTCAACTCAAATTGTGAAACTCATGTATTCAATAAATTCAATGTACAGACTGAAGTAGTCTTTGGTTCTTTTAATTGTGATGATTTCACTATCTCAACAAAATGTCTTACATGTGTGGAATAGGAAATAAAAGAGCTTCCAGATGGAGCCTAACGTCATCGGCTGTCCAAATTTGTGTGTTGCAATCTAGTGGTTTTGATCAGAATTTTCCACAGTTGCATTACTAAAACTCACAATTTCAATTATTTAATCAGTTTATGTCAAATATTGTCACATATGTGACCCTGGACCACAAAACCAGTCTTAAGCAGCACAGGTATATTTGTAGCAATAGCCAAAAATACATTGTGTGGGTCAAAATTATCGATTTTTCTTTTATGCCAAAAGTCATTAGGATATTAAGTAAAGATCATGTTCCATGAAGATATTGTGTAAATTTACTTCCGTTAATATATCAAAACTTATTTTTTGTATATTAACAGCGTTAAAGACGATTTTCTCAATATTTAGATTTTTTTGCGTCCTCAGAATTTAGATTTTCAAATAGTTGATATATTGGCCAAAATATTATTTGTGATTATTGAGATGTTTTTATCAGCTGTTTGGACTCTCATTCTGACTGCAGAGGATCCATTGGTGAGGGAGTGATGCAATGTCAAATTCCTCAATATTCTAAGGAATATTCATAAATTGCACTTAAACCATATGTATTTTTGTAAAGCTGCTTGTGCAGTTCTTTTGTGCTCTCTCTGTGTGCCTTTAGTAACAGAACTAAAGGCACACAGATCTGTGGCACAATTCATGTAGCCCCACCTTGACCTAAATTACAAAGCGGTGTTGTATACATTTATATAATACAGCCACATAAAAATTAGCATGCTTTAGATAATTTTAGTTTTATTTTGTTTTCTCATCATGAAGGCTTTGTTGGTATGACAAATGCAGACAATGTTCATTAAGTGATTCTGAAACCTGTAGGAAGGAAAGCAGCTTCTGTACTTGTTCAACCGGCTGTCCAAATTTGTGTGTTGCAATCTAGTGGTTTTGATCAGAATTTTCCACAGTTGCATTACTAAAACTCACAATTTCAATTATTTAATCAGTTTATGTCAAATATTGTCACATATGTGACCCTGGACCACAAAACCAGTCTTAAGCAGCATGAGTATATTTGTAGCAATAGCCAAAAATACATTGTGTGGGTCAAAATTATCGATTTTTCTTTTATGCCATAAGTCATTAGGATATTAAGTAAAGATCATGTTCCATGAAGATATTGTGTAAATTTACTACCGTTAATATATCAAAACTTAATTTTTTGTATATTAACAGCGTTAAAGACGATTTTCTCAATATTTAGATTTTTTTGCATCCTCAGAATTTAGATTTTCAAATAGTTGATATCTTGGCCAAAATATTATTTGTGATTATTGTGATGTTTTTATCAGCTGTTTGGACTCTCATTCTGACTGCAGAGGATCCATTGGTGAGGGAGTGATGCAATGTCAAATTCCTCAATATTCTAAGGAATAGTCATAAATTGCACTTAAACCATATGTATTTTTGTAAAGCTGCTTGTGCAGTTCTTTTGTGCTCTCTCTGTATGCCTTTAGTAACAGAACTAAAGGCACACAGATCTGTGGCACAATTCATGTAGCCCCACCTTGACCTAAATTACAAAGCGGTGTTGTATACATTTATATAATATAGCCACATAAAAATTAGCATGGCTTTAGATAATTTTAGTTTTATTTTGTTTTCTCATCATGAAGGCTTTGTTGGTATGACAAATGCAGACAATGTTCATTAAGGGATTCTGAAACCTGTAGGAAGGAAAGCAGCTTCTGTACTTGTTCAATGCAGTCCAACAAAACCATTCCAAGCTTTGATTCAGCCAAAAATTGCAGCAATTCATGGAACCCACAGGGCTGTTCATTCTGACTCTAAGCCCTGTCTCACTTACTGTATATTTTGAGGAGAAGCTTTGGCCCAAAGTTGCGTCTCCTCTGTTTATACCTTCTTTATTGAGCTAATTGGATTGAATCCACTGTACTTAAAAGCATTCTTCAACCACATTCGTAAGCATATACACTGTAATAAAAATTCTGTAGTTTTTACTAAATAATTTTGGCAGCTGTGGTTGCCAGAATAATTTTGTAAAAAATACAGAAAAACTGTAAACACATTTGCGTCCAAAAACTGTAAATTTTACAGTATACAACTGTACCTTTAACATACTGACAACCACCATAATAATGCAGGTGGTAAAAGAGAAAGCCACATGAAGAATCAAAGCTCATCACAAGTAGCTTCGCCACAAGCAGAAGTATATACTAATATATCGAAGGTGCACAGTCATTCATGCAAACACAAAACACCATCATGGTAACACACATGATGCTTAAATAATGCATTCAACTTTCATTAAACAACAGAAGATGTAACATAAAGCCCAAATATACATAACTAATAACAAAAACTATTAAAAAAACATGATTATTTAAACAAAATACTTTCAAATGTGGAGTGTCATGCAGGGAATTCTGGGAATATCAGTTTACAGTTTTTGACTGTAAATTATACATTGATTTGTTATTTTTACTTTTAAAAACTGATACTTTTAAAATTAACAGCATTTTACTGTAAAATGACATGAAATATCTGGTAATAGCGTTTTTACAAAATTTTACAGTTAAAATTACACTTATTTTTTACAGTGTAGCCTATACTAAGCATTTCTCAGTCATAAAAATTAAAGTATATTTTTGTGTAAAGAAAATTAACTCTTATTTCTTCTTCTTCATTTAATCTTTTATAAGGGTACTTTTATGATAATAATGCTGACAGTGGTGCTGCAGGGTATCCGCCAGTTATTGTTTGAACTATTTATTTATTTAAGGTTAAACAACATGTAATAGTTTAACTTCTGCTGAAACTGAAATTGGGTAAATATTTAATTCTCCCTCTTGCATCTTAATCAAATTTTGACTCAGAAAGGAGGCGTATAGGTTCAAATCCCACTTTTGACTTAATATAATGTAATTTTAATATAATAAATTAATAAACTTATATAATACTAATATAATCATTTACCTTTTTCAATTAATATAATAATTTCACATAATACCGTAATGTTTTTAAGGAAGTCTATTACATGCTCACCAGGGATGCATTTATTTGACCAAACATATAGTCAAAACAAAACAAAACAAAAAACTGTGAAATATTATTACAATTTAAAATAAGTATTTTCTGTTTTAATGCATTTTAAAATAAAATTGTATTCCTGTGATGACATTTTTCAGCAGCCATTACTTTAATTTTCAGTGTCACATGATCCTCCAGAAATCATTCTATTCTAGTCTATTCTATTCTATTCACTTTAATGCATCCTTGCTGAATAAATAAAAACAAAATATTACAGAAAATCTTGATGTGTTAAGTAAATTACATGAACTTAATAACTTATTATTCTAATTAATGTTAATTACAATACAATTTAATTTAGTATAATAAATGACTGTATATCAATAATTTGACAATTGTACTAGCTTTGGGGTGTAAGTCTCATAAGGTATGTAAATTCAACAATTTCTAGAAAGATTAGTTCTGTTATGTTATTATATAGGCCAGAAGTGAAATGTTAAATTAATTTCCATACAGTATGTAATAGGGGGTCCTTGGCCTAAATAAGTTGGAAACCCATGCCATAGTTACAGTATTCATTTGGATGTCTGTGCGGCTGCACAGACTCTCTGCCCTTTATAGTTTGTTCTCTTTGCTCGCTAATATGACACTAGCATCTGGCCTTGGTTTCGTTACAACATGTACTTTGCCAGAATCAAACTTCTTAGTGGAGCAGGACACATGTACCACAGAGAGATGCCTAGTGTTTTTACAGCCTAGTCTACAGATATGCAAATGTACAAGAAAGTCAAGCTATAAAAAGGTTATTGTGGCAATATGTAATGTGTACCTTTTTTGCATTAGAAGCCTCACATATAGACTAGATTGTTATTATAGTTTGCATCTGTAGGGGGCCTGTTTATCTTCTGATTTGTTTAGTGTGCTTATTAATTGTCCTTAAGTATTTTATGTTGTGTGCAGCTGGAAGAACTAACTGCATTAAATACACTTTTTTGAATTTATTGAATATTTTGCTGGGATTTAGGCTAACGGTTTCAGAAAAAAAAAACATCTACACTATGAGAATCACCAGGGGATGACTGTGGTGTCCAAACCAGCAGCTGGTTTCCTGTGGTGTCAGGTAAAGCCCTCCATCTTGTTCTTTCTTGCTTTACCAATCTTCCTTTAGTCAAGGACTATGCTGCACTCAGTGATATCTGTCTTTTATTAGATTGTCCTTTGTATTTTCCCCTGTGGTTAAAATTGTTTTCCCTTGTCAAACAGTATGCGTTCCCAGATTTAACATTTCTTGTGATAATTTTATGACAACAAAACAGACATTGTTTTAATGACTCTGAAATAACAATGCCAAAAGGAAAAACTGATTTGATATGGTGCCTTTAACTGATTACAGACATCCTCAGAGTTTGATTGTAGTTTGCTTTCCCAGGCAGCGCTCTTTCCTTTAGATTAAACCCTGGAAATCTATTTTATAATAAATTCTGTACCTGAATGAAAGCCCGTTTCTGCCACAAAAAAAGGTCTCTTGTCAAAATTGTCACTTTTATTTCACAATTCTTAGTATATATCTCACAATTCATATATATATATATATATATATATATATATATATATATATATCATCTGTAGGGGGCCTGTTTATCTTCTGATTTGTTTAGTGTGCTTATTAATTGTCCTTAAGTATTTTATGTTGTGTGCAGCTGGAAGAACTAACTGCATTAAATACACTTTTTTGAATTTATTGAATATTTTGCTGGGATTTAGGCTAACGGTTTCAGAAAAAAAAAACATCTACACTATGAGAATCACCAGGGGATGACTGTGGTGTCCAAACCAGCAGCTGGTTTCCTGTGGTGTCAGGTAAAGCCCTCCATCTTGTTCTTTCTTGCTTTACCAATCTTCCTTTAGTCAAGGACTATGCTGCACTCAGTGATATCTGTCTTTTATTAGATTGTCCTTTGTATTTTCCCCTGTGGTTAAAATTGTTTTCCCTTGTCAAACAGTATGCGTTCCCAGATTTAACATTTCTTGTGATAATCATCATCAACGAAAACAGACATTGTTTTAATGACTCTGAAATAACAATGCCAAAAGGAAAAACTGATTTGATATGGTGCCTTTAACTGATTACAGACATCCTCAGAGTTTGATTGTAGTTTGCTTTCCCAGGCAGCGCTCTTTCCTTTAGATTAAACCCTGGAAATCTATTTTATAATAAATTCTGTACCTGAATGAAAGCCCGTTTCTGCCACAAAAAAAGGTCTCTTGTCAAAATTGTCACTTTTATTTCACAATTCTTAGTATATATCTCACAATTCATATATATATATATATATATATATATATATATATATATATAT
>NW_015505741.1:271191-291462 GCF_001515645.1 Sinocyclocheilus grahami
ATTTGTTAATATATACTCAGAATTGCAAAATATTAGCTATTAGCTAATTAATATTAGCAAAATGTGAGCGGAAAAAAAGTCATAATTGTTAGATATACATTTGTAATTGCAAGAAAAAGTCAGTTCTAAGTTGGTATCTTGCAGTTCCGTTTATATCTAGCTGTTTTCTTAGAAGAATGTAATTTTCAGAGTAATAAAGATAACCATTGAACAAAATGAATCTATCTGTATAAAAATCTCTATCTATCTATCTATCTATCTATCTATCTATCTATCTATCGTCTGTCTGTCTGTCTACCTATCTATCTAGTGATATGTCTGTCTGTCTGTCTACACACACACAGTGCCTTGCAGAGTTTTTTTTATTGCTGCCTTATGTTAAACTGCTGTAAATTACTTTTTTCACATCTAAAAAAAAAAAAAAAAACGTTATTTAATTTATAAAAAATTGCTTGTAGATGTTGATTTGGAAAGGCACGCAAGTCTCAATAAAAGGTACACATCTATGAAAATGCATATCAGAGCAAAAACCAAGCCCTGAGGTCAAAAGAACAGCCTGTGATTGCGTCAAGGCACAGATCTGGGGAAGAGTTAAAAATTAAATTGAGCATGTAGCCTCCATTATCCATAATTGAAGAAGTTTGGAATAACTAGGACTCTTCCTAGAGCTGGCCTCATGGCCAAACTGAGCAAATTATGGAGAAGGGCTTTGGTTAGAGTGGTGACCAAGAAGCTGACGGTCACTCTAATTGAGCTCCATACTCTTATATGGAGATAGGAGAAACTTACAGAAGGACAAACATCACTGCAACACTTCACCGATCTGGGCTTTATGGTGTTGTGGCCAGATTCAGTCCTCTCCTCACTCGGTGAAGACTTATGAAAACCCACTTGGAATTTTTGAAAAAGCACCTAAAGGACTCTCAGTCTGTGAGAAACAAGATTATCTGGTCTGATGAACCTCAGCTCCAAGCATGGAGGAAACCAGGCACTGCTCATCACCTGCACAGGAGCATCCGTAGTAAAATGTGTGGGTAGCAGCCTCGTGCTATGATGGTGTTTTTCAGCCGCAGGGACTGAGGGACACGTAAGAGTAGAAGGAAAGCTCAACACACCAAAATATTGAGATAGCCTTAATGTAAATATAGTCAAGAGTATTCAGAACCTCAGACTGGACAGAAGGTTCACCTTCCAACAGGACAGTGACCCTCAGCACACAGCAAGAGTGGCTATGGACAACTCTGTGAATGTCCTTGAGTGGCCCAGTAAGAGCCTGGGCTTGAACCTAATCAAATGTTTCTGGAGAAACCTGAAAATGTGCATCTGCCCCCATCCAACCTGACAGAGCTTGAGAGGTGAAGAGGTGAGGAGAAGAATGGCAGATAATTGCCAAATGCTGATGTGCAAAGCTTGTCATATCATATCCCAAAGGACTTGAGGCTGTAAAGGTGCTTCAAGTACCGAGTTAAAGGTATGAATACTTAATGTACTGATTTCAGTTTTTTATTTTTAATAAATTTGCAAAGTTGTTGATGTGGGAAAAAAGTAAGTTAATGCAGTTTAACATAAGGCTGCAACATAAAATGTGAAATATATATATATATTTCGCAAGGCACTGTAGTGGTTCTTTTAAGTGGTTGTCCTGGCCCTTGATTCAAACTGAAGGAAATGGATTATTCAGACCACTACACTAATGCTGATTTTGTAAACACTGGCGTGAATGTGTTCACTTTAAGGCTTGTGAGAATACACATTTGCTGCAATTTGATTAACCTCAAGCGTGCACCCACACTCCTGACCTGTGTATTGCTTTTGAAAGCTGAAAATGAGAGTAGAAACAATGTATAATTCAGCTTCTCGACCTTGTTTATTTTTGTAAGAATACTCAGGGCTCATTGTCTATAATTGGTCAATTTATTTGCTGGCAGGGGCAATTTTCTTCCAAAAAAAAAAAGAAAAAGGAACTTGAGGACATCTACCTGAAATAACCTTTTACTGCATAAAGCTAAATCCAATTACAAATTGATCTTTTGTGCATAAAAGTTGAAAACAAGCACTTTGTGGCAGTTTAGTTTAAAGTGATTTTATGAGTTATAATGCCACATAAGTGCACTTTTCTCCAAATACTTTTAAAATGAGAGCAACTGTGCCAATATTCTGTTTTGTACATCATCAGAGTATTTAACATGGCCTGAGGCTGATTATGTTGTGTTCATTCTGACAGTGGATTTCATGCATCATAAATCAAGGACAAGACGAGGATGCCATCCTGAGGAGGTGCTGGCACACATAGAGAAGACTGAACTGCATAAACAGTGAGCGATCTGTTCTGCATGCTAGTGCTGCTTTTCCTGTGCCTTGAACAATTTTGCTTTAGGCTAAAGTTAACTCAAAGTGTAACTCTTGTGAATCCCTGTCAGTGCTGTCCTAGCCCACATCTCCTTGTGTGCCGGCCTAGACATGTAGAATCCCCCCTTTTTTTTAATCAAGATTCAAGGGACGATCCATTGACTGCGTCCGAAAGCTGAGAAATGCTGCCTTCCCAGGTGGCATATGGTGGTAGATAGGGAAGCGTTACATCCTGTCTACTAAGATGCCTTCGTGTTGTTGGTTTCTCAAGGCAGTATAGATCTTTCACTGCCTATGACATTCCATACCCTGTTTGTGCAGTTCGGCAGTTTGGTAGAAAAAATAAAATAGCAGCTGAAGAAGTTTAATTAATTTTTTTTTTTAGATTTATCATCATATGACTCCATTGCTACACTCTCAAATGTTTTTTTTACCTAAGCTGTTACTGGGCTGGTACCCTTTCTAAATGTACTAATATATACAATTTAGGTACAAAGGTGTACCTTTAAGGTACTAAAATGCACTCTTTAGGGGTAAATAAGATTCAGAGGTGTACCTTTTTTAAAAGGGTACCATCCCAGTGGTACCTTTTTTTGTGCGTCTCTCTCTGAGAGTGTACTGAGAAATAAGATTGGTTATCTCTAAATCTGGCTTGAATTTGTTTTAGATTAGGAATTAATTAATGACATCACTTTACCATAGTAGTTATTGGCAAATATTTTTGAGCGATATTGGCTTTTTTAATTGTGTTTTTTTCTAAATTTTCTTTAGCAAAATGTTGTAATTTTTTGCAAGTCTTTAGCAAAATGTTGTGATGCATGTATTTACTTGTACCATTTAAAATAATTCATTTTAATTTTTATTATTTAATTTTTAGTGTATTTTAATTGATCATATTTATTTATGAAAATTATACCAATTATATTCCACAATCCTGTGTGTACGGTTTGGCAGATTTGTGCTAAGAAAGAATGAAATGGCACTTTAAGGTGCTTTAGAAAAGTGTAAATGTGTGTTTATTATTATTATTATTATCATCATCAACGTAATTGTCCAAGGTAATTTACCCAACTTTTACAAATGACTATTTTCATTTAATATTAAATGTTTCATCCTAATAATTAAAAAATCATAAAATTAATACTCTTACTCATACTTAACATTATTGTTGTGATGCCTAAAGATTTACTTGTACAATTGAAAATGATGAATTGTATTTTTGATTAATAATATCCATTTATATTTAAACTCTTTTGAAGAGATTTTTAACAGTTAGGCCAAATACAGTTTTAGAGTTTTTAGAGTTTTTAGCGAAAATAAATAGTAAATACCTGATATAATTTAGCCATACATTTTCCTCGCCATGAAAATAGCCACAGAAGCTGGCATGGCATTAAACACAAACAAACAAATGAAATTTCTTTTATATTTATCTGTATGCAACAGAATTTTAATATCTGTGCATCCCTACTTTAGGTCTTTAAACATGATGTTATGATGCTTGTTTGAAACCAGTTCCTAGGATGAACCTTCATGCACAAATGCTGCCTGTTTAGTCATTGAATGTGTGCGGTAGCGAGGCAGCTGGCTGCTTTTTTGGATGCAGCCTTATACTCAAATCTCAATATCCCTGAAAAAGTCTGCTTTTGGCTAAACGGCTAGTCATGAATTAGACATTTCCATCTGTTCTGAAAGTTTTACCATGGCAATATTCTGTAAGATTCACAAAGTCACTGTTTTGTTTCGTTAAAGAGTTGAGTTTCACGGGCTTCTGGCAACTAAATCAAAGCTCTGCCAATTAAAGCTTGGCATCTCTGACTTCTCCCTGCAGCTGTGAGCATGTCCTGTCTGTGTATTAAAGGTCACTCTGCAGTGGGCCAGCTGGCCGGTGTGTCAGCCTGCACCGTGAAAACCTTCTTTGTAGTGAGCAGCGGAGACAGTGGGGCCTCAGAGGCCGCAGCACTACCTGCACCTCTGTGTTAGAGTGGAGGCGTGTCATTACACCCAGATGGCTGCTGCTTCCTGCACTGAGCTAAACAGCTCTGTGTTTCACTGCCTATTTGTCCCTATCTACCTTTCTTCTCTTTCTCTCTATCTCTGCATCTCGTTTTCACTTTTTCACTCTCTACTATACACAAACACGCATATCCATTACAGCTGCTTGAAAATAGTGTAGTCCTTGTTGCATCACAAACAGAGCTGATAGAGTATATTAAACTGTCATGCTATTTTCTGAAGAATGCTACTTTAGTCCAAATTAAATTTGTTTAAAGCTGAAGTGAATTTCTGAACTAGAAATTCTGAACTTCTGGTCTCTAAAATTAACCCTCTGGTGCTGTGGTCAAATTTGATTATTATTTATTAGTGCTGTCAAACGATTAATCATGATTAATCGCATCCAAAATAAAAGTTTTTGTTTACATAATATGTGTACTGTGTATACTTATTATGTATATATAAGCACACACACATGTATATATTTCAGAAAAATATGTTATTTTTATATATTAAATATATTTATAATATAAATTATATGAATATAAATATAGACATATAAATACATGTAAATATTTTCAAAATATATACTGTATGTGTGTGTGTTTATATATACATAATAAATATACACAGAACACACATATATTATGCAAACAAAAACTTTTATTTTGGATGCGATTAATCGTTTGACAGCACTATTATTTATTTATTTTTTATTTTATTTAAATGAAATTAATTTACTACATTTTAGTTTGATAATGTTTTTATTGAATATTTTGTATTTTTAAGGGAATTTAAGGTACTACATTATATTTATGGAATAGTTATGCTTCATTTATTACCTGTTAACCATTTTTTTGAACATAGACCTGAAAATTTAATTTTCAACTTAACTGTCGTAAATCTTGAAGTCAAAGCCATAAATCTAAACAAATTGTTGCAAATATGATATCTCAAACCAACAAGCTTTCAATAATATTTTGTTTGGGTGCGGTACCAAACATATCCACTAGATGAAATTCAGTTCCCCTTCATTTCCAATGCGCTCAAGTGTGAAATTTTTTTTTCCAGGACCATTTAATCTTTTTGAATCATGTCCATTAAATGTATTGTGTGTTCACAAAGCAAGTGCCAAAACCTTTACCAAGTTTCACACCATTCCAATGAAGTAAAAAATAAAAATAAAAACAAAAACGTAAAACAAAAACAAAGAGTTTTCTTAGACATTACCTATAGTCTCCTATTGGTCAGACAAACAGATAGTCCAGCCCCCAAACTCACGCCATTGATTAAACCAATGTTGCTGTGTTGGGCTGTTCATGCTTTTGGGTTGTTTTTGTTTCATGCTGCCTTCTGGTCTTCTTTAGATAATAAATTCTAGGAAGTAATTGTCTACACTCGGTACAAAATGGTACAAAAGCTGTCACTGGGGCGGTACTTTTTTCAAAATGTGCATCTTTGTACCTTATTTAAACCTACAGGGTGTATATTAGTACCTTAACGTTGCATATTAGTACCTAAAACTTTTATTAATTAAAATTATATAATAAATATTAGATCAAACTTATTTCAGTTAAATAATGTTTCTATTTTTTGTTTAAGTATTAAATTACTAAAACTTAAATAAAAAAATCTAAATAGAAAAAAATAAAACACATCAAATTATTAAAACAAATCAAAATGAAAGGGCACCTATTATGCCCCTTTTTACAAGATATAATATTGGTCTTGGGGGCCCCCAGAATATGTCTGTGAAGTTTCAGCCCAAAATACCCAACAGATAATTTATTATAACAGCTGGAAAATGACATTTTTGGGGTGTGTCTAAAAAAGAGCTGTTCTGGAGTGTATCGCTTTAAATGCAAATGAGCTGCATATTCCCGCCCCATCTCCAGAAGAGGGCGTCGCATATACATCTCTCTGCATTGCATATCTACAGCAATAAACAGCCGGTAGAAGCAACATAACAGAGCGAGAGAACCAGTGTTTAGCCATACATATGGGAAGCCAAATGCACTGAAAGTGGGACAAAACAGCGCGATGTTACAGAGCTCGTGCCGCACTGACCTGTTATCGGCTAAATCGGATCAATTGACCGAGCCGCGCGACCTCGCTACAGAATGAATCTCGCGCTACGAACGGCGCGAACTAATCTCACAAGCACAGTGCTGATCAGTTAAAAAATACTTAGGAGGACAGCGAACAACTGCTGAGGGTGGAAACTATAGCAATGCAGGGCTGTCAATCAACCCCCGTGGCCCCGAATATTAATTATAAGTGTTAAATAAATGTGTTCATTACCTGTCTAGCGATGTGCGTCTATATTGAAATATACAAATTATGTTTAAAAAAACGGTTGGTTTTTTCAAAACTTCTATAGCGTGTCATTATATTTATCGAGCTGGCTCGTGTTATTTATGTTTTATGCTTCAGAAATGTGACACTATTTCCGGTAAGGGAGCATAGTGAGCTCCGATGCTCCCTAGTTTTTGCGGTGCATTGTGGGATTTTTCAAGGAGCGAACTTTCCAGTGCACTGGAAGGATTTCGCGATTGAGAAAGCCCTTAAAATGGCCGACTCCCTGATCAGTGCCCTGACTACTGAACAAGGGAGCTGATTGAGATGCACCCTTGGTTTAAAGGGAATTAAAAAATGAGGAGTGAGTTTTATTATTTTAGATTTTAAGATCTGCAATTTATTGGTTATCGCTAAAGATGAAAATAATTATCATCTTATTTTTCTGCCCATAATTTTAATATTCCTAGATTGCCAAGAACAATACAGTATTTTATTTTATTTTACTGACCATTGATTTTAGTTTTTATTTTATTTTATTACTTGTTACTTTTACTACTTTTGTTTTTGTTTCTTTCTTTTTGTTTTTATTTTTGATTTGGGCAAAATAAAGAATTTTAAGATCTGCAATTTATTGATTATAGATAATCAGGGTATCTTCCGTCCAATCAATTTTTGTTTTAATATTGAAATCTGAAAAATGAAAAACGGGCACATATTTCGTTTTTCAGTGCCATCAGAATGAGTTCAAACAGCTGATAAAAACATCACAATAATCCACAAGTAATCATCATGACTCCAGTCCATCAATTAACGTTTTGTGTTTGTAATAAATAAATAAATATATATATGTATATACATACATATACTGTATATATACAAAAATGTAAAAAAATACAAATATAAAAAATATATTTCATATAATAAGACAGAATAATTAAATCGAAACTATGTTCAATATCACATTCCAGAGAAAGTCTTTTGCTCACCACCTGTAACAGAGCTAATAAGATCCTCAAGCCCCCTCTTTTGAAGGAATTTGGTTATATTTATAGCAGGGATATATTGAGGCCTGTTTTTTTTTTTTCAGGTCCAGTTGGTGACATGCAATGTGAAATACAGTCAGTCTGGTGTGTGAAATGCAATGGCAGCGGTGCTCAAGCTTCACTAGAGCCTCTCAGCAGGGGTCTGGAATGTGCAGCTCCACAGTACAGTGTGTCCTCAGCGCTGTGTGAGAATGTGTGGCGGCCGGACAGACATGCGTCTTTGCTCCTTCTTGTGTCTCAAGTGAGTTGTGCTCATTGACAGCTGTTGCTTTGATGACAGGCGTGGCTGTTCGCTAAAGAGACATCCAAGAAGCTCTCAAAGCCCTCTGTGGACACAGATGTAAGTGCGCTCATGGAGTATTATATCGATTAAATGCCACAGAGTACAAGGAAGGATAAGACAATCAGCTTAGAAGATAATAAAATAATGTGATTTGATATACACGTGCAATCTGTGGGTACCATATCAGTTTTCAGATATCTCAGTGTCTTTAGTTTTTTTCTTGTTAAATTGATAGTGGTCAATACATTCTCCCCGTGCTGCAGTGCGTCGCGCAGCTTTGCCACACATATTTTAATGGGTGGATAACTATAATAAAAGTTTGTTGTGTGAGACACTTTTTTCCCCCTCAGCAGTTGACACTGCTGACCAAGACCAGTGGCCAGCTAATAAAGGAAGAGCTGTGATTCAAACTCCTCCTGACTGGGCTGGTTTGCAATTAAACTTCACAGTGAAATTCACTGTTACAGCTGTTTGTCTGTAAGTTAAAATCAATGAGGTTTAGATGTTACTCACAGTCAAGCTGTGTCTGAAAACCGCATACTGTCTGAGTAGGTATTACATTTGAATTTGAACTTTGTTGTATTATAGTATGAATGGGTAGTTCGATTATAATTCAGGCATACTACATTCACAATGTTGTCACTGTCATGTGACCTACCAGCATCAGTTGCATCGCTTCACTACTATTAACAAATCCTCTACCGTGGCATCATGGGATTGAAAAGTGTCTATTGGAGGTGCACTCCAGAATCTCAGCGGAAGTTTTAGATAGTATGTAGTATGCCATTTTAGATGCAGCACCAGAGTACTGATATTTAGTATCATATTGGTAATACAATAAGGATGAAAACATGTAATCTCTTTTGTTTTGTTACTAGATGTTACTAGGTGTCCAAGTCAGACTTTTTTGGAATTGTCAGCTTTCAAAGACATCTGTGACCAAATAATTTTGACTTGTAGAGTTGTGTTTTTACAATTGTTATACAAGCCCTAGACTTCCATTATAAGTGCATTTTGTTTGTTTACATAACATATTGTGATGACAGTTGTTTTCATAATCGACAGCAGATGTTGTTGATAGAACTGCCAAACTTGTATTTATTCTGGAATATTAATTTAATATTGTCTAGTCTAGTCTTATTATAGTGATTCTCACTTTTCTCATGATCCATTCTTTAGAAAGAGAAACGAGAGTTGTGAGGCAGAGTAACATCATTGCAGCCAGAGTTATATAGGTTTGTACAATGATTCGATTCCATTAAGACCTGCCTTAATGGAAACACAAAGAAAGTGGCCCCATGAAATGTCAATTACAGGCCAGACTTACATTCTCTCCTCCATCTTCCAGTGGCCATGGCTCTAATCGCTAAAGACAGAAAGATTCCCGTGTAGTTTGTTGTGTGAGACACTTTTTTCCCCCTCAGCAGTTGACACTGCTGACCAAGACCAGTGGCCAGCTAATAAAGGAAGAGCTGTGATTCAAACTCCTCCTGACTGGGCTGGTTTGCAATTAAACTTCACAGTGAAATTCACTGTTACAGCTGTTTGTCTGTAAGTTAAAATCAATGAGGTTTAGATGTTACTCACAGTCAAGCTGTGTCTGAAAACCGCATACTGTCTGAGTAGGTATTACATTTGAATTTGAACTTTGTTGTATTATAGTATGAATGGGTAGTTCGATTATAATTCAGGCATACTACATTCACAATGTTGTCACTGTCATGTGACCTACCAGCATCAGTTGCATCGCTTCACTACTATTAACAAATCCTCTACCGTGGCATCATGGGATTGAAAAGTGTCTATTGGAGGTGCACTCCAGAATCTCAGCGGAAGTTTTAGATAGTATGTAGTATGCCATTTTAGATGCAGCACCAGAGTACTGATATTTAGTATCATATTGGTAATACAATAAGGTATCATTTGTTAACATGAGTTTAAGTACCAACTCACATGAACTAACAATGAGCAACATATTTTACAGCATTTATTAACCTTTGTTAATGTTAGCTGTTCATAAAATGTTCAATAAAAAGCAGTCCGTAACTTTTTTTTTTGGTTAAAAATTATCAGAAATAAATTTTTGAGCAAGTATATAACCAGCCAGTGTTCAAAACTATCTCCTTACCTTAGCCCAATTCACAGCGATAAGCTTATAATAATGTTTTATAATTTGAGTGGTACTGGTAGGAATTTGCGAGAAAATAGAGAATGTCGCTGCATCATTAAGTCACGTCTGTAAACATAAAGAAGTTGTCCCGGCTAGCAGACTGCAGGTAGCGGATCATTTATAGCCTTTTCTCACAGCAGCTGGAATAATGAAATTTATCAATTTGATGGCAGATTGTAATCCAAAAAAGTATGTTTATGAAACACATGTGACTGAAATTAGATTATTTTCCAGTTTAAAATGTGCATCTGATTACAGATAACAGCCTACGTGGGATTACACAAGAATTGTATTTTAAAGAGAACCAGTTCTATGGATGAATAATTAGCTTTTTGGGTTAAAATAATTTCTTTCTATGAAATTCGAATGGTATGACAATTAGAGATTAGACTGTACAGAAATTGAAATCTACATTTCTAACGCTAATATACACTATATACACATAGTCACGCTGATGTTGTTAACACTGTCCTGTTGTTAACATCACTAGATTTAATCACTATTGGTAGTGTGATTTATTGTAATTTTCCTCAGTTGGTCAGAACAAAAGTGGCAGACTTGTTACTTACTCGTTAAGATGATATTACTTGCTGATTCAGACAATATCCGATGAAAATTCTTATTTGGGTCATATATTCCAAGACATAGGCTAGAATCTGTGATTCCGAAGTACCATACGGTGACTGAGAGTCACACTTTCACCTCAAAACATTAGATTCATCCACGCTGGAGCCATGCCAGTGCACAACCCACGCAATGAAGATAATTCCGCAAATAACTGCAATTGCAGGTTTCAAACAGAGATGGCGACAAAGAGGCAAAACCTACGGACTGCAGATTTAATAAAGAATTAATAAATGCTGTAAAAGTATTGTTAATTGGGTAATACTTTATTTTAGTGTCCTTGTTACATGTACTTAATTACATGCAACTAACCATAAACCAAACCCTCATCCTAACCCTTACTATATAGTAAGTACTTGTAGTTGATTCATATTACTCAGTACTTAAATGTATGATTACACTGTAAGGACACCATAAAATGTGTAACCGTTAATTGTTAGTTCATGCTAACAAATGTTAACAAAAGAAGCCTTTCTGCAAATAAAACCTTACTGTAAATAATACAACATGATATTATATATATATGTGAGTGTGTAGATATAAGCTCACTTGTCTGTTCATGCTGTTCCAAACAATAGTTAGTAAGTGCTGCAGAGTGGACGCAGAACAGGGAGAGTAGTGTGGTATTATTTACATTTTATTATTTATTATTGTTAAATATTATAAGTAATTATATTTTATATTATATTATTTTATAAAGTATTATATGTAATTATAAAGTATTATAGTTTATATTATTTATTTACCTATATACTATATACTCAACACTTTCTCTTGCTCCTTGGGGAAGTCTTTTACATATAGTAAGAAGAACTGGGCGTGTATTAGTTTGATTATTTTATAGCATAATTTCCTGCATAATTTTGTCCAAATTTGTCCAAATATGAATCCTGAAAAAATTGAATAAAAAAAATAGGACATAACTGCCTATACTTTAAATACAACTACTAATACTTGACCCTTTTTTGTTTAATGAAGAAATAAATAAATAGATTCAATAATTTATCTATTTTCCCACTTTCTTTTTACACCCCAAACACAAAATAATGCTGCTGTTTAACCTTGCTGAAAGGATTTGCCTAATTGAATTCTAGCCATTGCCCAAGTTCTGCAAATTGTGGTGACAACACATCAGTGGGGTTTGCAGAAGCCTTGAGTGTGAGCGTACATTCGTGGTGAGGTGTGAAAGTCCTCACTCAGCGATGTGACCGCAGGGATAATATGGGAAATAATAACCCTGTCTCAGCTGTCACGTCCAATCTGACTGCAGAATCCAGCAAAGGGCTGAGGAGAAGCTTTCAAAGTATTCTCCGCACACATGTGTGTTTATGCGTTATCTGGAAGATTTGACCACCTGCACAGCAATGGCTACCAAGTGTCTATTTTTACACTCCCTGCAGCTGATCCGCCATGAAGTGGAGATGAATGTTGTTCATGCAGTGTGCTGGTACTAGCCAGTCTATTAGTGAAGAGTGTAGGAGGGCAGTGCACCTGCTTCTTCGCTCAGCAATTTGAGTCTGCTGTCATTCAGAAGGTTAGATTTGTAGCACCTTTGGCTTTGCATTAAAATTTTAGCTTCCTGGAATTTTTTTTTCTGCTAAAGCACATATTCTACGACATTATTAGATGATTGTAATGCACATTATAGGAGATTATTATTTATTTATTTATTTTTTGTACCATTTATATCGCCGTTTCAAAACGCAGCATTGCTGATTCACAGGTACGCACTCTTGTTTGTAACAAAATGCCGATTGAACAGATGAAACAAATTAATCTTGATCATCACCTCTGCTCCATGGGCACTGCTGGATATGGGTCGCCTGTCTGGGTTCCGGGGGCTTGTCTCGGGAGTGAGCTGGTTCAGATGTCGAGGGAGTGGCTGGGTGGAGTGGGCCTCGGGCCGGAGCACCAACGGTGTGCCCAGGGGGAGGCTGCGGCGGAGACAATGGTCTATAATTGCATCGCTGAAGCATCGAATATTGGGTCGAACCGATCTAAGTCACTCTTAAAAAATAAAGGTGATAAACACTCCGAAATAAGCGTGGGCTACTCATACAGAAACCGTGAACTATTATCAATAGACCCATCTATATCGGCGCTGTTAGCAGGCCAGTCAAGATCTACAACCAAGATGCTCAAGATGCAATCAAAGGGCATCTAACGTTACTGGTGGGAAAAAAAAGGCTTTAAATGTTGTAATTGCTAAAAATAGGAAACTAAACATATTTCAAACTGTCAATCATTCAAGAATAATCTTGGGACCCTGAATTAAAGCCCAGGGGCATTTTAGGAGGGCATCTAAATATACGAAGTTATAAATCTAAAAGTGATCAAATCCATCAGCTGCTACTAGATTCCAACTTAGATTTTCTGTGTTTAACAGAGATTTGGCTTAATGAAAATTCACCATCATCAGCTTTATATGTCCCTGGTTATAATGTGCATAGAAATGATAGAGTGGGTACTAAAGGGGGGGGGGGTCTTAATATTTGTGAAAGACAGATTCCAGTGTCATGAAATACAGTGGTCATGTAATGAATTGGAGTGTATTGGACATTAATTGGGAGGAACTCCATCTATGTAATTTTCACTTATAGTAATATATTGCTCTCCATCATCTAAAAACATATTCTATGAGCATTTTAAAAATATGTTAAAAGAATGTAATTTTAATAAGGAGGTGATAATCATGGGAGATTTTAACATTAATTGGGAGGAAAAATCGGCAAGAAAAACTTTAAAACAGATCACTGATGACTTTGATCTTACTCAATTGATAAATCGGCCCACTAGAGTAACAAATTCAACAAGAACACAAATAGATTTAATATTTAGTAATAGACCAAAACGAATTGTCAAATCTTTTAATATGCTGACTGGACTATCAGATCATAATTTGATTCTGATAGCCAGGAAGCTAACAAATAAACTTTTCACTCCATTTGTCAAAAATACTGAATCTTCAAATATATCCCCAAAAATATGCAAGGTCAGTTTATAAGTGCTGTCCAGAGCATTAATTGGGAGACTGTGTTTTTTGGGGAATCGCCAGAAGAAAACAGCAAAAGATTCACAGATAAAATGCAGAGCTTAATTTATGAATTTGCATGCAGTCAAAGAAGTAGGAAGAAGAAGAACACCATTCCTTGGATGAACATAAAAATCTTGAAATTAATGAAAAAACGGGATATAGACCTTAAGGTTGCAGTTAAATCTAAAGTAAGCAGCGATAGACATACTTTTACTATGCTACGAAATAGGGTAGTTAAAGAACTAAGGGTAGCTAAAGCTAATTTCTTTCTGACTATAATAGAAAAAGCAGGAGGCAATACTAAATCTATTTGGAGTCAGTTAAAAATATTAATGGGAAGTAATTCTATACATCCTAAATCACTTGAACTCATTGTTAACTGAAAACTTCAGAATAAGCCAGCTGAAGTAGCTTATGTTCTCAATAATTATTACGTTGATTCAGTAGAAAATATCATTAAGTATTTTACTCCTGAGTATAAGAACACGTTTTGTCAAGTTAGACAGATAGAACCAGCTTTCAACATAGAATCTATCACTGAGTCAGATGTGATGAGAGTGATTAGATCCCTTAGGCCATCTCGAGACGAAATAGGGTAGTTAAAGAACTAAGGGTAGCTAAAGCTAATTTCTTTCTGACTATAATAGAAAAAGCAGGAGGCAATACTAAATCTATTTGGAGTCAGTTAAAAATATTAATGGGAAGTAATTCTATACATCCTAAATCACTTGAACTCATTGTTAACTGAAAACTTCAGAATAAGCCAGCTGAAGTAGCTTATGTTCTCAATAATTATTACGTTGATTCAGTAGAAAATATCATTAAGTATTTTACTCCTGAGTATAAGAACACGTTTTGTCAAGTTAGACAGATAGAACCAGCTTTCAACATAGAATCTATCACTGAGTCAGATGTGATGAGAGTGATTAGATCCCTTAGGCCATCTCGAGGTAAAGATGTCATTGGGATGAATACATGTATGTTGAAAGAGCTTTTCTGAAGTATTAGTCAACCCGATTACAAAAATTGTAAATCTTTCATTTACTCATGGGATATTCCCAAATGTGTGGAAATTAGCTGCTGTTATTCCCATATTTAAAGGAGGTGATCGTCTATCCATCAGCAACTACAGACCTGTTAGTATTTTGCCTGTGGTTTCCAAAGTGGCCAAAAAACTAGTTGCAGAAGAAATGATAAATAATTTAAATACCAGTGCTTATCCTTTACACCCACATCAGTTTGTTTTCCGTACTAATCATTCAACCGATACAGCCAATTGCTATTTTATAGAAAAAGTTAAGTTATTGTTGGATTGAGGAGGGGTTGTCGGTGCCGTCGGTGCCGTCTTTCTAGATTTAAAAAAGGTCTTCGATACCATTAATCATGGAATTCTCTTATCTAAATTGAATACATTTAATTTTTCATTAGACACCATTAAACGGGTACAATCATATTTAACACATCGGTCTCAGTTGGTTAGAGTGAAGAATTATCAATCAGGTGTCGTTTCTTTGTCAGCAGGTGTCCCGCAAGGTTCAATCTTGGGCCCACTTTTATTTTCTTTGTATGTGAATGATTTGCCAAATTTTTGTTTCAGTTCTAACATCCAGATGTATGCTGATGATACAGCTAACAAGTTCAATGTTAAAGATAACGGAATGGCTAAAACATAATTGCTTAAAACTAAATGTATCGAAAACGGTATGTATGTTTTTCAGTAAAACTAAAAGTTGCTGTGCGGAGTCAGATGTCATAGATGGGGAGAGACTAAAAGTTGTCTCAGATTTTAAATATCTGGGTGCAGGGCCGTTTCTAGGCATAGGCGAGCTAGGCGGTCGCCTAGGGCGCCACCAGCTGAAGAGGCGCCAATGAGTGCATGTACTGGCACTTTTAGCAGGGTTGTGATAAAGAGTGGCACGGTCACCCTGAAATATGGCAATCTGACGTGACACTTTAAATCAATGTTTCAAGAAACAACAACAAAAAAATTGAACAAAAATAGGGATTTCGCCTGGGGAGTCAAATTGGCTAGAAACGGCCCTGTCTGGGTGTATATATTGATAGCAATTTTACTTTTAAAACGCACATCAAGAAGGTTTGCAATCATATTAAGGTCAACTTGGCAAATTTTAGATATGCTCGTAGCTGCATGTCAACTAAGGCTGCGAAGATGTTTATGCATTCGATGATCTTCTCACATATCACTTATTGTTTGACAACCTGGTCACAAGTAAATAATGCTTCTCTCCAACCAATTATTTCTTTATATAAACAAACCTTGAAAGTTTTAGATAAGAAATCCATACACCATCATCACTGCGATATTTAAAAAAAAAAATACAATATTTTAAGTTGGGAAAATTTGATTATATATACAGATCTCTGTCTTATGTATAAAATCAGACATGGACTGGATCCTCCTGTATTGAACTAGTTTGTAAACGTAGCACCATCTGGTTACAAATTAACAAGAAGTGCAGTAAGAGGTGATTGCATAGTCCCTTTAAGAAAAAGTGCATTTAGTCAAACAGTGTTTTCAGTTAGGGCTGCTCGTGAGTGGAACTCCATCCCAACTTACATTACACATTTCAATATTTATGCTTCCTTTAAGTTTCACTTAAAGAAATGGTTAATTGAGAGTCAGCATTGTCAACATTAATTTTGTAAATTAAACTCTGCTGCTGTCTTGTCTTTTTTGCTCTGCTAGTTTGAAATTTTTATGTTATGTATATGAGGTTGTTTGGTTTAGGTCTGATTGAATGATTAGGGCTACTGCTACTTTTCTGTAAGCTTACATTATCTTGGTTTGTAAATTGATATTGTGATATTATTGATATATTTGTTTGTTATTTTGTTTGACAGTTGGATTGTGTGTATGAGTGAGCTGGTATTGATTTGTTGGTTTTGTGTATAGTATAATTTTAAAGCGGATGTTTTGTTTTTAGGAATAGTGTGAATGGTATATGTATTTTAGAGTATGTAAGTATTATGTAATGATAATTTAAAAAAAAAATTTTAGGGTGACAGTTTTACCTTCAGTCCAGGGACTGCAGATGCAAAATAGCCTTCTGGCTAATTCTGGCACATTGTGCATTTATGTAATGTTGATGTGCATTGTCCCTGTCAAATAAACCTGAAATAAATAAATAAAATAAATTTAGTACTTATACTCCAGTTTGGGATTGAATAAGCATGTGTTTTGTTGACTGTTGGAAAGCTTAAAATGTTTTATGTATTTGTGCATTTTGTTGCGTGCAGTTGTGGTTGTACTTTTTTTCTTCATAATTAGTGAAATAAAAGTTACTGAAGCACAGCCATTTATTTTGCCTTCTAACATTTCCACCCATAAACAAAACCGCATGTTTCTGTAGTTTAAAGCATTGCTCAGAGACTGCCCTAGCGATGTCCACAGAACCAGTTTTCTTGTTTGAAGTGAAGATTAGATGAAAGAGATCCTTTATAATCTGTGTACAAACATTGCTTAACCCAAATAATAGGCTTTGGATTTCTTGCAATTGAGGATCAGTGTATCGCAATGGTTCAATACTTTCAAACTTTCAAAAGAGCGTGCAGGTGCACTGAAACGTCTCAGAGCTTGTGACAGCAACTCCTAAAAAGTGTTCACATGATAAGGTTATCGTTACCAGTGCAGCAATTATTTGGTTAAAAAATACAGTTAAAATACTGGAAAATGTTAAAGGGGTCATATGATGCTATTTTAAAGATCATTATTTTGTGTATTTGATGTAACATAATATGTTGACATGCTTTAATGTTCAAAAAACACATTATTTTTCAAATACTGTACATTATTGTAGGTCCTCTATGCCCCACCTCTCTCAAACACGTCGTTTTCAACAAAGCCCCCTCCTTTGACAAGCGCAGTCTGCTCTGATTGGCCAGCTGAACCAGTGTATTGTGATTGGCCGAACACCACAAGCACGCGTCGGAAATGTAACGCCCCTTACCATAATTGCAGCTTCAGCTTTCAAAGTAAATATCAAGACAGTTAATACTGTCGTTAGTTTTACCATCAGTTCAAGCCCGAAAGGGCAACAGAGTTACGCGACAGACACAGTGATGATGCAGTAACAAGCTGAGGTTAAGACAGCTGACGTGCTATGATTTCTGACAGGCAGTTCAGCTTTTGCTTTCAAAATTGAAAACTGGAGAGGTCTGAAGAATTACTTTTTTGCTGGTGTTTTTAAAAGTTGTTTATAAAAATTAGTGTAAAATTAAATCATTGGCTGAGTAATAGATTTGAGTGGTGCTTAAGTTTCAGTGTAATTAACAAGTTAATTAACAAATTGCTTACCATTGTTGGATGGAATCTTTTGTACAAACCTTTGTACAGTAGTGAATGTTTATTTATTTATGTATACATATTGTTTTTGTATTTTTTCCTGTGTTGGCAAAGCTTCATTTTCATCAGTCATTAATATTGGTATTATATTTTATTTTTATAATGTCTCTTTCTGTGTCTTTTTTGTTACTAGGTGATTATTAAGCAGCTAAGTTCAGTATATAAAAAAGGATCATATTGCATAAGGAAAGTCAAGGATGATCAATCCTGCAGCGCATAACGTTCCAAAAACAGATGATTATTTTCATTTTGGATGCAATTTGTGGAGTGAATGCATGAGTGGGCCATTGCTAATTCTTTACAGAAGGACAGGAGTAGTGCATCAGTAACTGGGAAATGTTCACACACTTCCAATGAAGAGGGCAGGATTGCTCAAGTTCATGGGATTGAACCGGTGTTCAGGTAGAGACCTGTCTTTAATCCTGTTCTGGAGGTTTGCGTGACAATGAGGCAATAGATTGCTAAGAAAAAACCTGTAGGACTGTGTTAACTGAAGCCTTTGTTCGACATAAACAAGCCCTGCTATTTTCAATGAGTCAGAAGCCTAGAGAACTCGTTAAGCCACTGTTGTGATTGAATTCATATGCTTTATATTATGAATGTTTTCGCTAGGGTGGGGATTTATGGAAAAGTGTGTAGAAATGTTTAGACTCGAGCTTTGCGTAGGCGGTTCGTATCTTTTATTTTTTCCAGCTTGTGAGTTTACATAAACATCACCCTATACATGGCCTCAGTGTCTCTGTCCACACATTGGGACAAAGAATCACTGTCCTCTGCATCACATCCTGTTAGTTAACCAGACTGACTCACTATGATGTGCAGAAAAAGCCTCTTTTGATTAGTTGAATGACCCAATGGCCCAAAAGTCACTTACTTTGGCCTTATTGTGGGCGCCATTGATCTTTGTCCAAAGGCTGAGAGGGTGAGAAAACCTTTCTTTTTCCAGCACTGTCACAGAAACCAATGATCCAGTTAAGCGTTAGTTACTGGGGGATTCTGAGAACATGGAGGTATGACTATGACCATGTGGATCTGCTAAACCTACACACACAGGTCATGAGGAAATGGCACTTTAGTGGCTTTTATCCTGCACCACCAAAGTATGCTTTCAAGCATCACTGTGGTGTTGTATTTAGCTCGTTTTGGAGGATTCCACTAGTTTACCCAAGGCCAGACTTACCAGGATTAGGCCATAGTTCAATTAGGAGATTTAAGTAATTTTTATAAACATGCCTTAGAAAAAAGCATTACTGGTGTGCATCTTAAGACAAAACAAAGGCACTGACATGTTTTAAGATCAGTCAGTGCACATTTCTTTCAGTTGAAACAGCTCAGATTTATATTTTAGTCTAGGACTAGACTTAAACCTTGTCTGTGAAACCGGAGGTAGAGTTGAAATTAAGTTTGACGTTAATGACGTCAAATGCTTGCTCTTGTTTTGCTTGTGAGTAATTGCGATACACCACATTTTTGAAAGTTTGAATGAAATTTGACAGCCAAGACTTTTAGCTTCAAGCTGTTTGTAAGCAACTCTCACAGTTTTCACTCTATTCCTCACACAAAGCTTGTTTCTGACAAAAACATTTTGGACTACTTTTTGGTGCATTTCTAGATTAAAGGGGTCATATGATGCGATTTAAATTTTTCCTTTCTCTTTGGAGTGTTACAAGCTCTTGGTGCATAAAGAAGATCTGTAAAGTTGCAAAGACTAAAGTCTCAAATCCAAAGAGATATTCTTTATAAAAGTTAAGAGTCAACCACGCCTACCTAAAACGGCTCGTTCTAACACGCCCCCACATGTCTACATCATGATGTGGGAAGATTTGCATAACGCCGCCCAAATGTTCACGCAAAGAAAGAAGGCATTACTTTTATTCTCGCTGTAGTATTGTTGTTGCCGCCATGTTGGCGCTGTGTGTTTCATTGTGTAAGCGAAACTACTTTGTTTGGCCTTCCAAAAGAGGATGATATCTGCTTCGTCATGCCTGGTGCTGATCCGTGCTGGTCGCTGAGGAAATACATCAACTTTGCGCTGTGGATCGCCGGATCGGCTTTCACCGTGGACGAAGCGGACTCCAGCCCGGGGTCGTCACATGTGGTTGCCACAAGCCC
>NW_015505741.1:291787-300240 GCF_001515645.1 Sinocyclocheilus grahami
GTAATTATGTCCCCACTGGATGCAACAAATGCCTCGTTTATAATGGGTTTTAATGTTTTTGTCTCGTCGCTCTGGCCGGACAGGGCATCACAATATGGTAAGGGGCGAAACATTTCCGTCACACGCTTGAGGTATTCGGTCAATCACAACGCACTGGATAGCAGGTCAGTCAGATCACACCTCGCTTTTCAGACCGATGAGCTTTGTAAAAATCAACGCTTTTCAGAAAGGCGGGGCATAGAGGAGAAACAATAATGTACAGTATGTGGAAAATAATGTATTTTTTGAACCTTAAACCGCATAAACACATTTCATTACACCAAATACACAAAATAATGTTCTTTTTATCATATGACCCCATTAAAATATCATGACTGTATATTTATCTGCCTATTAAAATTTACAGTATGCACTACATAATTGTCAATGAGTAATTAATGACAGAATTTTCATGTTTGGGTGAACTGTCCCTTTAATTCTGGCACACAAAAAAATATTCTGGTTGCTTCATAACATTACGGTCGAACCACTGATGTCATTGACTATTTTAACGATGTCCTTATTACCTTTCTGGGCCTCTGCAGGGTCAGAAAGGTCTCAAATTAAAATTTGTGTTGCGAAGCTGAACAAAGGCCTTACAGGCTTGGAATGACGTGAGTGTAAGTAATTAATGACAGAATTTTCATTTTAGGGTGAACTATCCCTTTAAATCTCGAGGAAGTGTTACAGAGAACTCATTCCTAAACTATTACAAACACGTAAATATACAAATACTCATTTGTGAATAACCATTATTACAAATATAACAAAGAGTTTGCTTCTGCACAGTTTATACATAGTAAATACATAGGCAATTTGTGTGCATAGTACTAACATATTGTACTAATGTATTTTTTTATATAAATTTACATGTCCATTTCTGCAACTGTATAAAAGTCGTAAAGCGGTGTTTACCTCATTAGACTGTCCTCGCTGAGCTTTGGTACAATTTATGAGGTGTATTGTGGGATTCAGGTAATACCTGCAATAAATTCATTTTTGTAGCAGAAAACCATATTAATGTAGCACAGAAATAGCTTGCAGTGGAGATATAACTCACAAACTCTTTAAATCACACATTTTATTTTGGGTCTAATCATCTTAATAATGTCAAAACTAGTTCATGCCACAGCAAACACTCTACCGAAACTAAAATCAGTCTAATAAACATCTAAGTGTGAAGGTTGTTTTTCACTCCACTGATGAGGGTTACTCATTTAACACAAAAGCAAGTACTAGTAATCCAATACTGACATTAGCCCACTTGTTCATGACTAAGTGTTATTCTCTTGAAAATGTCTTTGAGGATGAAAGGAAGTTCCCTTATACCCTTTTGATGAATTTGGGGGGAAAATCGCTCTGAAATCTGAGCTTGAACATGGTTATTGGGTTTCACATCTTGGTCTGTGGGCCATTGTCGCAAGTTTGCCCTTGTCATTCATGCACTTTGATTCTAATCTGACTTGACCTGATACCTTTTCTGGTAAACGAAATTAAACGTGGCAGGAAATCTTTTGAATGTCAAATTCAAGTCTTCACACCTGTTGCATGCTTCTGAATTAAGGCAGGGATGAAAACATCAAATAGGATCTAATATTTTAGTTTAAAAACAGCCGGGTCTGCATTAAGAGATATAGAGGGAGACACAATGTAATTGTAACTGTGATCCTGCAGGGTCACACAGCTGAATACTGATGAGATGATGAGATTTGTGTCAGGCCTTTAAGGCACAGTTAATCATTGTTTGGGCATGTCAGTGTAAATTCTCAACTTAATGCTTGATGTGGTGTCATCAAAGCATAAGCTACTCATCTAGTTTTTTCCATTCTCAAGAAATTCAGAAATGACACCTGATTGATATCGATATGCCGAAATTATGTCTAAACTTAAAGCGATAGTTCACCCAAAAGTGAAAAAATTCTATCATCATTTACTCACCCACAAGTTGTTCCAAGCCTGTATGACTTACTTCCTTCAGCTGAACACAAAAGAAGATATTTTGGAGAATGTGGGTGACAAGATAGTTCCTGGTACCTACTACTCCTACAATGTTTTTTCCGTACTATAGTAGTCTTTCATGGCTTTATGGTTGCCCAAGAAGAAAGTAGGTAAGGTAAGAAGAAAGTAAGTCATATAGGTTTGGTACAACTTGTGGGTGAGTAAAGGATGACAGAATTTTCATTTGGGGGTGAACTGTTCCTTTAAATTGAAATAGGTCTGTTTTATAACTGCTAAAGTATTGGGACTAGTGCTGTCAGTCGATTAAAAAACGAAACAAAAACAAATTAATCGCACATGTTTTTCTGAAATTATTCGCGATTAATCACACCTAATAATAACGTTTTTAAATATACACTGAACAAAATTATAAACGCAACACTTTTGTTTTTGCCTCCATTTTCCATGAGCTGAACTCAAAGATCTAAGACTTTTTCTATGTACACAAAAGGCATATTTCTCTCAAATATTTCTAAATCTGTGTTAGTGAGCACTTCTCCTTTGCCGAGATAATCCATCCACCTCACAGGTGTGGCATATCAAGATGCTGATTAGACAGCATGATTATTGCACAGGTGTGCCTTAGGCTGGCCACAATAAAAGCATATTTGTTTAATGGCATCTTTTTTTAAGACTGAAGGCAAGTATCACTGATACCAATGATGTTTCTATGAAATTGTTTTTGTTTTTCTTCTACATTACAGTATTGAGAGCTATCCATTTTAACGTTTCTTAAACTTAAAAAAAATAACAGCATTTATGCATCTTTGATAATGTTAATTTCTACATATTCTACATAGCATCGGCAGAGGTGCTTCTGGCAGTGATGCTTCTGGCAGAATATGTAATTTCTACATATTCTACATAGCACCGGCAGAGGTGCTTCTGGCAGGTACGTATATACCTTTGCTGATAACATGATTATCTGGCTCGCCAGTGACAACTGAGAATAGAGCAGTTGGCATCCAGGAAAGACTGGAGGGCTGCCAGGGAAGACTGGCTGACGGCAGGAAAGACTGCACCAGGGGTGGAATGGCTAGTTACCCTCTCCACACGTCAGTGTAGCATCTGCTACAGTGACACCCTAAAGAACTACAAGCACGCCTGGCAGTCCACCGAGAGGCGGGATGGAAAGCATTCACCAAGGGAAAGCTAAGTGTGGATGGAGCAGCCAGATACTAGCTTGCTCTGCAACAGCAGGTCAGACAAGGAGAAATCAAAGCCAGGTTGAGCACCACAGTGCTGCTGATTCCAACTCTGTATCTGGCGAAAGTGAGAAAGACCAGCCCCCACAACAGGTGGCGTACCAACCAATGGACCAATGAACACATAACCTGCATACTCCCAAGTGTAACATCTAAGAAGCTGTCCCGCAGACCCAAAGTCAACTGGCCAAAAGCCAGTGACAAGGATGCATGGAAAAGCTTAGACTCAAGCCTGTATCTCACTCTCCAGAGCACACTAAGAGGCAGTACAGCTTCCAAGTTAAACATGTTTGGGCATGTCATCTATGAGGAAGGTCGGGAGAGGTTCGGGGAACTGCCCCAAATGAGGTCTATTCCCAAACAGATTGGGAGATGGGAGAGGGAAATCCTCCAGTTAGTGAAGGAGAGACACCTGTTGCAGAAGGCATGGAGGAAAGCCGAAGACCAAGAGAAGGAGGACTTGAAGAACCTGTGGAATCAGATCAAGGCCAGACTTGCAGATTTGATCCTGAGAGGATCAGAAAACGCAGAAGCCGCAAGGAGAAAGCAAGGTTGAGTTTCCTTCGGAACCCTTTCAAGTTCGCCTGAGTCCTCCTGGAGGAGAAGAAATCAGGCAAGCTGCAAACTACCCAGCAGGAGCTTGAGGTTTTTATAAAATTCCAGATCAGCGATAGCCAGAGGAAATCCCCACTAGGATCCCCGGGGTATTAACCACAGCCAACTGAGCCCACCTTGCAATTTGACACTGCTCCTCCTAAATGGTCTGAGGTCAAGCAGATCGTAGAGCAAGCAGAAGCAGCATCAGCACCAACACCTGGACCGAACGGCATACCCTATTGGGTATATAAGAACTGCCCTTTGCTCTTGAAGCTCTTGTGGAAGCTGATAGGAGTGGCTTGGAAAGCACAATCCATCCCTGTAGATTGGAGTAAAGCAGTCACCACCTTTATTCCAAAGGAGAAAGACTCCAGCGACATGAACCAGTTCATTCAAGATCATCTTGATCGGTGGCACACAGTTTGTCCGAGGAGTCAGGGCCCACTCAGGCCATAGGCTTCCAGCCATAAGAAGTTACATGGACGATGTCACCACCCTTCTCCAGACAGCTGCATGCATGTCCAGACTCCTCCGAAGGCTGGAGGAGCTGCTAGCATGGGCTCGGATGAGAATAAAGCCAGCAAAGTCCTGTAGCCTTTCAATCCGCAAGGGAGTTAGGAACGATAACATCTGCTTCTCAGTGAGCGGTGAGAGAATTCCTCTTCTTGTGCACCAACCTGTCTGAAGCCTAGGAAGACTCTATACGGCTGATATATCTGACACATGCCATGACATGGCTGACACTGTGATATACCAGCTCATAGATGGGCTAAACAAGATCGACCAAAGCTGCCTCCCAGGGATATTCAAGGTTTGGTGTTAACAGTTTACTCTGTACAAGCATCTGATGTGGCCTCTGAAACTGTGCAACTTTACCTTAACAACAGTCCTGAAAATGGACAGGAAGGCAAATAGTTACATCAAGAAAGGGCTTGGCCTCCCTCACAGTCTTTCCAACGTAGCACTGTTTGGGAGAAACATCTTGGAACTCCCACTAAAAGCCATCAGTTTGGACTACAAGCAGGAGAAGGTGAGGCTGCTATTTGAGTTTAAAAAAACTCACCCGACCTTCTTGTGAGCGACACTGAAGCCCAGATCCGCACAGGTCGCAAGTGGAGCGTGACGCAGACTACAGCATCAGGGGATTGTTGGGTTCTCACAGCCAGGAAGGACAGGATTGGGATGGGGATCTGCACCCAAAATATGGTCCAAAGCATCCACAAAGGAAAGGAAAGACCTGGTGTTCACAGAAGTGTCAAAGATGGAGGGGGAGTGTTACAAGGTTAGAGCTGTGCGGCTACACCAGCAAGATAGATGGACAACCTGGGAAGCTATCAATAGGAACATCACATGGGCTGATATGAAAATTGAAGATTCCCCAAGCAAGGCTTAGCTTTCTTATAAGGGCCAGGTATGATATGCTTCCCAACCCGCAGAACCTGCAATTGTGGTATGGATCGGAAGAGAACTGTCATCTCTGCTCCTCCCAGAATCCAAGTCGCCAGCATATCCTTTCTAGGTGCAGCACTGATCCAGGTCTGCTACAAATGGCGCCACGACCAATTTTGCGCAAGCTTGCGCCGACTGGATGCAAATAGGGCCTATTCAGTAACATCTCATCAGCGGATCCACTTTGTCAGGCAAGGGGAAGAGAGCCAAAGCGGCAGGCTGAAGGAGCAGTCTCTCCTGTCACCAGGAGGGGAGTGGAGCATGGCAGCTGATCTGGACTGCTAGCTGAGGTTTCGGTTGAGATCACCATAACCTCTTTACAGCCTGACATCTTCCTCTGGTCCACCCTTACTAAAGCAGTCATCATGGTTGAACTGACCATCCCATGGGAGGAGGGGCTGGAGGCTGTCTTTGAGTGGAAAAAGGAGAGGTACATGGAGCTGGCTGCTGCGTGCTCTCAAGCCGGGTCGAGGGCTCTTATCTTTCCAGTAGAAATCGGCTGCAGAGGCTACATCGGAGCATCTACCAAGCGGCTCTTGTAGTCTCTGGGTACCACCGGCCGTGAACAAAAGACAGCACTCAAAAACCTGGCAGAGGAGGCAGGAGGCAGAAAGAGAAAGTTTTTGGCTGTGGCTCCATAGAAAGGACAGAACATGGTCCAACGGCACCGGCGGAGGTGCTTCTGGCAGTGATGCCTAGCAGGTCCGTATACCTGTGCTGATAACCTGATAACATCATTCAAAAGTTTTGTATGGATTTGTTGAAAGAAGTTTGTTTGTTATTTATTTGATGAAAAATACAGTAGTAAAAAACATAGTAAAAACAGTAATATTTTGAAATATTATTACATTTTAAAGAACTGCTTAATTTTTTTAAGAAATACATATGGTTATTGTGAGATTCAAATTAGTTTAAACAGAAATAAAGTTGCACTTGTGAAAATTGTGAGATAAAATGTCACATTGGGAGAAATAAAGTAAGCCACAATTATCACAAATGATTTTACAAAATGCACACAATTGTTTCTATTTTTGCACATGAAGGTTTCATTATCAATGAAAAATGCAGTACAACAGTAATAGAACTGTTTTTTTAAATGCTTTATATTTTTATGGAAACTGTGATAGTAACAATTTTCTTTTTTTCATCAAATAATTGCAGCCTTGGAGAGCATGTAAAAGAGACTTTTCCCAAAAAAACCTTAAAAGACTCAATTATTCCACACTTTTCACTAGTAGTGTGTATATTAATTTTGTATCATTAAGATACAACTTCATCTTGCATGTTCCTTGTACTTGTCCCTGCCTGTTCTTTCCCTTGCTCATTCTAATTCATCTCCATGATCTGAGTGTCCCTTTCCCCTTGTTCCTTTCACTGAGTCATCACCCCATTGCCTTCACTATTTCAGTATTGGGTTCATATCAGTCCTTGTCTCTGTTCCCTTATGAATGGCTGGATGAGATTAGAGGTGCTGCAGTTAAATCTGCTGATTCACCTCACTGACTCCCTTTGTAGTATTATCCTCTAATTTGGGTCTTTTCCTCACCCCTTGTAAGTCATCTTGCCTAAAACATGGAGTAATGGTGTTGCACAAACCCTATCATGGAATAGCTAAGTTCCCCTTCAGGAACTCGAGCTGCGTCGAGGTCGCTTTGGGAACACCTCTGCTTGACCGCGTTCTGAAGCACGTGTCAAATCAGCCCAATGGAGTAGCGAGACGTCACGAGCGGGGTGATGGAAGCACCAGAAAATATGAAAGCGCATCCGGCAGAGCACAAACCAGCTTCTGCTCTTCAGTAGTGCTCTGTGTATGTGACTGTCTATTTACTGTTGTCTGTCCGCACAAGCATATATAAAAAACAATCATGAAAAAGTCTATGGTGAGCAAACGGCATTACAAACGCTGTGTTCCTCCCTGCCCACGATATCTAGCGGCGGGGGAAACACACAATTTGTGTGTCATTTGTTTAGGAGCGGAGCATGCACGGTCAGCTTTTGAGGAGCTGATTGTCATCACTGCGAGTTACTCTCACTGCGTATGCTCTGCTCTCGCCTGGCTGTGTTTGATGAGAGCGGCCAGGCTCGCGATCACGCTGGCAGCGGTCCTGCTGTTGCCGAGGCACGGCATAGACTGTTGTCGTGGGGATCGCGGGTGGATTTAGCGGAGGGATCCGAGACGGGCTCGTCCTTTTCTCGGTCCTCACCGAGATCCGTGGCTCTCTGTCAGTGTTCGGAAGCCCGCACTGCGGTTTCTTCCCACCCCCCCCCAGAGAGAGATAAATAAAATCGCCAAAATAAAATATCGTTTAGGGTCGGGGCGATGCTCTCAGTCGGGGTCTTCTAGACGTTATTTTGTCTAAGAGGACCTCGGCTAAATGGTCCTACCATTGTCAGGTCCCTGAGGGGAGCCCACCTGGGGAGGAAAGGATAACACCTCAGTATTCGGTGCCTAATCCTCCTCAGTGCCCTCACGGAGGTGTATTGATACCCCTGCCACCCTCTGTGCTTCAGGGCTCAGTGAGCTCTGACGAACTAAAATCCCAGCTGCCGCCCGGCAACGGTACGGCACGGGAGAGCTCGCCCCCTCAAGTGAGGGTGCTACAGCAGTCAGGTTGGTTGTTCCCTCAGTGCCCTCACGGAGGTTCATTGATACCCCTGCCACCTCGGTGCTTCAGGGTTCAGTGAGCTCCCAGCTGCCGCCCGGCAATGGTACGGCACAGGAGAGCTCGTCCCCTCAAGTGAGGGTGCTACAGCAGTCAGGTCGGTCGTTCCCTGCCGGTCATCCGCTTCAGGGCACCGAACTGGCTCCTATAATAATACCAGAGGCCAGCCTCGAGAGGCTGGTTCCCTTAGTAGATTTTCTGGTAGTTGAGATCTATCTTAACAAACCAGTCCTCGGACTGGATTTGAGATACTATCTGCTTGATAGTGAGCATCTTGAACCGAAGCCGTTTGATAGCGCGGTTCAGAAGACGGAGATCTAAGATCGGACGCAACCCCTCATCCTTCTTCGGAACAATGAAGTAACGGCTGTAGAACCCGGACACTCTCTCTCTCTCTCTCTCTCTCTCTCTCTCTGAGAGAGAGAGAGAGAGAGAGAGAGAGAGAGAGAGTGTCCGGGTTCTACAGCCGTTACTTCATTACTTCATTGAAGGATGGGGGGGG
>NW_015505741.1:309187-338837 GCF_001515645.1 Sinocyclocheilus grahami
GAAGGGGGCCATAGAACGTGTTCCTCCTCTCTCTCTTGAGAGCGTCCGGGTCTACAGTCGTTACTTCATCGTTCCGAAGAAGGATGGGGGGGTTGAGTCCGATCTTAGATCTCCGTCTTCTGAACCGCGCTATCAAACGGCTTCGGTTCAAGATGCTCACTATCAAGCAGATAGTATCTCAGATCCAGTCCGAGGACTGGTTTGTTACGATAGATCTCAAATACGCTTATTTCCATGTTTCCATCCTCCCTCAACACTGGAAGTTCCTAAGGTTCGCTTTCGGGGGCGAAGCGTACCAATATCGAGTTCTTCCTTTCGGCCTGTCACTCTCACCCCGCACTTTCACGAAGTGTGTGGATGCTGCTCTGGCTCCTCTGCGACTCCAGGGCATCCGCATACTCAACTACATCGACGATTGGTTAATATTAGCTCAATCGGAGCAGATGGCGGCTCGGCATCGAGATGTCGTCCTCGCCCATATGAGAGAGCTGGGGTTAAAACTAAACGCCAAGAAGAGTGTTCTTTCTCCACTACAGAGAACCACTTATTTAGGTGTGGTGTGGGACTCAACCTCGATGCAGGCACGTCTGTCTCCTGCTCGAATCGAGTCAATCCTCACGACAGTCACGAGAGTAAGAGAAGGCCAGTCACTCACTGTCAAACAGTTTCAAAGGCTGTTGGGCCTGATGGCAGCGGCGTCCAACGTGATACCTTTTGGCCTGCTGTACATGAGACCCTTGCAGTGGTGGCTCAGAACCAAGGGATTTTCCCAGAGGGGGAATCCGCTTCACATGATCAAGGTCACGCGGCGATGGTTCCTGGTTCAAGGCCCGATGATAGGGGCTCCTTGTCGTCGCGTAACGCTAACGCTAACGACGGATGCCTCTGTCACGGGCTGGAGAGCGGTCATGAGTGGCCGGTCTGCCCAGGGTCTGTGGGAAGGCCATCATCTCTTTTGGCACATCAACTGCCTGGAAATGCTGGCCGTGTTTCGAGCTCTGGCACACTTCTTTCCAGACCTAAGGGAGCATCATGTGATTGTCTGCAGACAACACATCGGTGGTCTCCTACATCAATCGGTAGGGGTTCTGCGTTCGCGCCCCTTGTACAAGCTGGCACGCTAGATCCTTCTGTGGGCTCAGGGGAAGCTCCTCTCTCTAAAAGCAGTTTACATCCTGGGTATCTCAATCAGGGTGCAGATATCCTGTTGAGACAGGGGTTGAGGCCCGGGGGATGGAGGAAGTGGATCTATTTGCGTCGCAGGAAACGACACACTGTCCGCTCTGGTTCTCCCTCACGCATCCAGCTCCACTGGGGCTGGATGCCATGGTGCAGACGTGGCCGAGGCTTCATCTGTACGCTTTTCCCCTGATCGCTCTGCTCCCGGGAGTTCTGGTGAGGGTATGCCGGGATGGGGTTCGCCTGTTGCTTGTAGCCCCGTTCTGGCCGGCCCGAGTATGGTTTCTCAGACTTGGGTCCCGCCTCGACGGCTCTCCGCTGGAGATTCCGATCAGGAGGGACCTCCTCTCTCAGGCGGGGGGCACCATTCTTCACCCCCACCCGGAGTTATGGAAGCTGTGGGCATGGCCTCTGAGGGGGCACAGCTCCTAGCATCTGGTCTCTCAACTGAGGTTGTTGAGACTATACTCCAGTCCAGAGCTCCCGCCACTAGGAAACAGTACGCCTTGAAGTGGAAACTTTCCGCTTCATGGTGCCTACAGCGCCTGCAGGACCCAGTCAACTGCCCAATTGGTACAGTTCTGGAGTTTCTGCAGGAGCGATTCTCCGCAGGGTTATCTCCCTCCACTCTGAAGGTATACGTTGCAGCCTTAGCTACTTACCACGCCCTTCTGGGTGGTCAATCATTGGGAAGACACCCACTTATCACTCGTTTCCTCCGTGGCACCCTGAGGCTGAGGCCGGTACAGCGCACTAAGGTGCCCTCATGGGACCTGGCTGTGGTTCTGGAGGGCTTATGCAATGCCCCTTTTTAACCCATAGAAGAAGTTGCGGTCAAGTTGCTCACGCTCAAGACCATCTTTCTCCTTGCTATTGCCTCACTTAAAAGGATCGGGGATCTTCAGGTACTTTCTGTTTCGTGCCTGGAATTTGCTCCAGGCATGTTAAGGGCATTCCTTTACCCGAGGGCCGGGTATGTCCCTAAGGTGCCCACTTCTTCACCAGGGCCCATAGTACTTCAGGCATTCTGTCCTCCTCCATACCAGGAAGTAGGCCAAGAAAGGCTTAATCTGCTCTGTCCAGTTCGAGCACTGGACGCTTACGCACACAGAGCTGCCCCGTGGCGTAAGGCAGATCAGCTCTTTGTTTGTTTTGGTCTGCCCAAGAAAGGATCTCCAGCGACCAAGCAGACTATGAGTTACGTATGTAACCATGGTTCCCCGAGGGAACGAGATGCTGCGTCTCTTTGCCATACTCCCGGCATCCCTGCAGGCGCTACTTCATCGAAGCTGGTTTGCGCTCTGGCGGATGCGCTGTTCTACTTTCTGGTGCTTACGTCACCCCGCTCGTGACGTCTCGCTACTCCATTGGGTTGATTTGACACGTGCTTCAGAACGCGGTCACGCAGAGGCATTCCCAAAGTGACCTCGACGCAGCGTCTCGTTCCCTCGGGGAAGCATAGTTACATACGTAACTTAGAGACGTTTTTGCACTTTCATGAGAATGGTAAGCATATGTTTTTAAATGTGCTGGATCTATGCCTTTTTGAAACATTGCCGTTAACTTATATAGTGTGTGGGGAACAGGGAGAGACTCTCTCGTCCAGATGGGTTTGGCCAGTTCCTCTGTGCTCTCATGTTGTTCAGTAGTAGTAGCTCCACACACCCAGCGCTGTGGGATCTGCTCCTCTATCCCCACAAGGAGCCTTTTTGCACATCTGTACACCTGATCTCATTATGGCCTTCGCTCCTTGCCAGCTGCAATAACAGGTTGTAATACAAATACATATTATATCCACATGTGATATAACAAATGGCCTGCTAAATAAAACTGTTCAATGGATCTTTGAGAGGCTGCAAATGGACATTTGCAAATCATCTATTTATTTTGTTTTTCTCTTTTATAGAATAAACAGAATATATATACATAAACAAACTTTTTTGCAATGATAACTCAAATGTGGTAATCAAGCACTTAAAATGAGGAGACAAACATAGGCCTATGTAATGGAGGCAGGGTATTTTACAATTTAACAATAAACTTTATTATTCAAAATGAGTCTGACATCAGTGCACCTAACAGTAAACTTCACTTCACTTATTAGAAATAACAAAATATATATAACTTGAATTAAGAAAATAAACAAGGTAGCTGTGTAGGGAATGCAAGCTACTGCCAATCACTCCTTGCCAGCTGCAATAACAGGTTGTAATACAAATACATATTATATCCACATGTGATATAACAAATGGCCTGCTAAATAAAACTGTTCAATGGATCTTTGAGAGGCTGCAAATGGACATTTGCAAATCATCTATTTATTTTGTTTTTCTTAGACAAACATAGGCCTATGTAATGGAGGCAGGGTATTTTACAATTTAACAATAAACTTTATTATTCAAAATGAGTCTGACATCAGTGCACCTAACAGTAAACTTCACTTCACTTATTAGAAATAACAAAATATATATAACTTGAATTAAGAAAATAAACAAGGTAGCTGTGTAGGGAATGCAAGCTACTGCCAATCCAACAGGGGCAGGTTTATGCAGGAAGCACAGATTTTCCAAATGTAAACATCTAAAATGAATAAATAATAATAATGAATAATATTTTTCACAAATTCTGTGTTGTGCATTTTCTGGTAATCAAATGAACATGCAGGGCTGTGTTTCCCAGAAGCTTTGTAAGCCTAAGAATTTCATAAAAACGATCGTACGACTGATCTTAATATTACGGTCTGTTTCCCAAAGGCATCATAACTTAAGTAGCACTTGAAAATCATCGTAGATCTATGAGTGCTCTGGAGTAATCGTAAAGCCCTAAGTGCATCGTGAGAAGACAGATTTATGTGGTCACCTGCAGGACAATCGGCAGATTACACCTTTAATTTTATTCAAGTGCAATGTGATTATAATATAAGGATTTGATTGTACTTCATTTGTACACTTTATTACTCGTTTTTTGTATTTTTATAAATGAAATAATTAAAAAGGGCTGACAAATAGAAATGCAAATTTTTTTAGAATATGCCATTGATACCGATATATCTGCGACAGGCTCATATCAGTCGATAATATCGGCAAAATGATATATCGGTCAGGCTCTAGTGGTTACTGTGAGAGTTTAAAGTAAAGAAATAAAGTTGCAATTGTGAAAATTAAAGTCACTTTGTGAGATGTAAAGTCACATTAGGAGAAATAAAGGTCACAGTTGCCACAACTACTTTTACAAAATGTACACAATTCAATTTTCTTTTTTCCCCTCTGAGATGGAAATGAGCTTCCATCTATCCATCGTATGCAGAGTTAACTATGTTTTTCATCGAATGATTTCCATCAATAGTTTTAATACTGTGGTTGTATCGGTGCTCTGTTTGTCCCTGTGTTTGTGTAAAACCAGTTCGAAAACAGTCATTATTTATTTATTTATTTTTTTGTTCTGTTTTAATGATACTGTTGGAGTGGAAATAGAACACTTCAGCTTTAAGATGATGTTTGCTAGAGAGGCAAAGTAGATTTGCTGCTGGATTTAGAGCACAAAAGTTATTTGGATTTGCATGGAAAGCAGCCGTGCATTGATGTGGAACCTGTGTGACAGCAGTGCTGGACCCATAGGGTGGGTATAGCGTGAAGATGATGGTGCTGTGCCTAAAACAAAGCAAATAAAAAAGGGATTTTCTCCCAAAATCAACAGTGCAGATCTTCCAGTGAAAGTCTCTATCCCTAATCCAAGCAAGTTAAGTCTTGTCCTTTGAAAACAAATCTGTGCAGATATTTTCTTGACGAGTGATCACAGTAAACAATGAATGATGGCTTGGATGAAGACCTAATAACGTGATAGCTGTCTATTAAAGTCAGTTTAAATGTTCATAATACATTTTACTTTCATAACATAACGTATTTCCAAATGATTTAATGAGAACAGAATCAGGGTGGGATTCGTGGGATCCCCCCCCCCCTACATACTACATAGCATAATGGATCCAGGTCTGAATGCCAGCTTGCTTAAACTGCACCCAAATGGCTATTAAACACTGGCTAACATTTATCCAGTAGCCCATTCAGCATAAGTGATGTCAGTAAGAAAATATATTTCTGAGTTGGAGTTTCATTTTAGTTTAAATATTAGGAAGACACATTTTTAAATTTTTAGTGTTTTGGATAATGACTCTGGGTCTGTGATCCCATGACAGCTCAATTGTGACATATCTCTGTATGTTTCTGTCAAAAGCCATTAATTCAGTCACCCTGAGCCTCAGCCCTCTGCAGCTGTTGTTTCACACCTCAGATGTGTCTCTGTGTCATAATATCTTGTGTCAGGAGCAGAGACATGACTTTATTTGACATAAAGGGCTCCGAGGTCTTTGTTTTGCTTGAAATGAAAATACTGCAGCTTGCCTGTGTTTTACCTGAGGGCATGTAACATATAGTTTGTGTTTGCTTTGATGTCCTAAGAAAACATACTTTCCCTGGACAACATACTTTATATGTTTTTGTTTTACTTCCACCTTTACTCTTTCACCTTTTATTGTAATGGTGAAAAAAGGCGTAGAAACCATTTTCATGCATATATTGCTAGTAAATATTGCAAAAAATTGCAAAGTAATGGCAAGTAACACATTGAATTAAACTTTGAAGTAGAAAAACAGTATTGTAAAGCATACCACAACAATCTCTGTTTTATTGGTATAAACTAATGTATTTGCCATGAGTCAGTGTTATTATATTATATTATATTTAGTGCTGGGCAATGATTAATTGTGATTAATCATCCAAAATAAAAGTTTATATTTTGTTTATATAATATATGTGTGTGTACTGTGTATATTTATTATGTATATATAATGTCACACACATACAGTATATATTTGTTAAAATTTTTACATGTATTTACATGTATATATTTATATAAATTATATTATATATTTTTTATGTAATATATACACATACCATATTGTTCTTAAATATATATATGCATGTGTGTGAATTTATATATACATAATAAATATACACAGTACACACACACGTATATTCTGTACACAAAAACGCAAAGAAACAAGAAGAAGACAAAATCACGATTAATTGTTGCCCAGCATTAATTATTATATTATATTATATTAGGATTGTTTTGATATGGTGTTATTTAATGTTTAAATGTATTTACTTTCTCCATGTAAAATTGCTGCAGTGCAAAATCTAAGAAAAACATTTTGAAAAGATTTTTTTACAAATTAAAAAAAAAAAACATCCAGGACTATTAAAAACATTTGGGGCTTTAGCGAAATAGACTGTAACATGTTTAAATCTCATTTTGTTGTTATCCTTTGTATCAACAGTTTGCTCTGGTTTTTTTAGGACACATTTCACAGATGTTCCTCCTGTAAAACAATGTCTGCCGTTGTCTGTCAGCACAATGTTATTGTTCTGGGTTGGCTCCACTAATGAGCTTTGTCTTCCTCTTGCTAACCTACAAACCTCCTTCCAGCCTTTTCATCAGACTGATTTGTTACAGTCCCAAACTAAGTAGACTGTATTTTGTAACCGTAGAAGGAGGTCATTGCATTTTTTATGGGATTGTTTTTCAAAAAGTGAAAGACAAGGTAGGATACAGGACAATGGCTGTCACTGTGGTTTTATAAGAGAAACCACTGTATTATTTACCCTCTAGATGAACCGGTGAACTGTCTGAACCCAAGATTTAGCTTTGGTGTACATAAAAATGGAGAGTTTAAAAAGAAAATGGACACGCTTCATGTGCAGTATGTACAAACATCAACGTTTTAGCAAAAGGAAATGGTATGCCATTTATTTGCCCATTAGGCATGATAGATCAGTTTTTCCATAATATTCTTTATTGGTGTTTGGTGTTTTCCTAGGAATGTGAGACATAATAGGGTTTTTCATAACATCTAAAAATGTTTCCATACTGAATACCATAACTTTATGTCACCATTTTTCAGATTGCCTCTCATTAAACCTTCTTAAAGGACAACATCAGGTTTGGAAAGTTCTACAGCCTCCTTAAAACGGTATGATTATCCATTTGCAAGATCGTATATCTTGTTACATTTTTCCAGGTGCACACATAGCTTGGCTACTGATTGCTTTCTGACATGAGGAATCTTTGGATCAAGCTCACGCCAGCAGACGCTGAGGGATTACAACCGTTGTCACCATGCCATGCTGTCCACACTGTGACGCCTGTGAGCAGTTGTCCCGAATCCTTTTGTCTTACAAAGGGGTCCAAATGGCATGGAGCAGGAAAGACATCGCTCTAATTTTCATTGATTTTCATACTGGGCTATGTTTAGAGGTTCTGAGAGAAAGACGCAGGGAGGCCTGTAATGTCTACAATCTCCAGTCAGTGTATTATTAGGTCCTGGCACCAGCTCTGTCACCAAAGCAAAGACGAGTGCCATGGTTTTTAGCGTCTGGTTGCCAAGCAAACCTCAGAAAGTGAGTTGCAGATCTTTGGAAGCAACTCTCTCATGGAGCCTTGCCCAGTTAATAAATTCAGAGTTCAAAACAAGTGCATGCATGTAGTTTCATTTGGTCAATTGTCCAAAAATGGAACACTAACTCTAATTGGCAAATTTTTTTCGAATCTGATGTTTTCAGGGCCTGATTAAAGGAGTGATTAAGCTGTCAGTAATGATTCCTGTTCTTTGATAATTCCATTAATGATTATTGTAGTACTTTTATAGAATAACTATTTGGATAAAAAAAAATCAATTCCACTGCCAGATGATGAGATTTCAATTTCTGTAACAGAAAAACTTATGTGCTGTATGTTTTTGTTTCACTAAAAATAATTGGCTCATTAGAGTTATTTGCCCAAAGCAATCAGAATACACTCTTTGCGCTATGTTTTTTTTTTATTCTTTAAAAAGAACTGGATCTTTAGAGTCATTTATGTCAGGAATAAGACTAAGCTGTTTGCTCTTAGTTTTTGATTTACTTACAGCTACTTACAGAGTTATTTATTTGGTAACTGGCCTACACAGTTTACACTGTTTTTGATTCACTAAACAGAGCCGGCTCATTAGAATCATATCTTTGGGAATCAGACTACACTGTGTGCTCTGTGGGTTTTTGATTCATCACAAAGAACCGGCTCAGTAGTCATTCATTTGGGAATCAAACCACACTGTTAGTATCGACCGACTCTTTTGAATCATTTGTTTGGGAATCAAACTACAATATTTGGTTGCAGTGGATTTTTGATTAACTAAAAAGAACTGGGTCATTAGAATCTTTTACTTGGGAATCAGACCACTCTGTTTGTGCTGTGTTTTTGATTCACTATAAAAAAACAGTTCATTAAGGCCCCAATATACATATTCTATTATTTTTTTTGCTTTAAAAGGAGTTCAAAATACATTTTCTGCAATATGCTGCTGGCAAACATCTCTACACTGCTGAATGCAACATTTAGATGTATATGTAAATATGTGCTACGCTCTTTCTCCAGAGCACAACTTCCTATTAGGTAATCGCCATGGACCAATGGGTTTACCAGCCAGAGTGAACTTTTCCAGAAAGTTTGCTGCTTCACATTTTTAAACAAACTTCATGTTGGCCTGATTTTGTCATCACACCAATTCGTTCTTCAGTTTTGCTTGAAGTATATCAAGGCCTTTAGGAATCGGACTACACTGTTCGTGCTGTGTATTTTTGATTCGCTAAACAAGAACTGGTTCATTAGAGTTATTCATTTGGGAATCAGACTACACCCTTTGCACCATCTGTTTTTGAATCACCAAAAAGAACCGGCTCATTAGAGTCATGCATTTGGGAATTGGACTACGCTGCTGGAGCTGTGGGTTTTTGAATCACTAAAAAGAACCGGCTCATTAGAGCCATTCTTTTGGAATTCAGACTATACTGTTTGAGCTGTGGGTTTTTGATTTACTAAAAAGAACTGGTTTGGTTCCATTTAGTTCCCAACCATAGTCTCATTTAATCCAAGAGATGTCTAGTGGGGTTTAGGTCAGGGTGTTTTGCAGGCCTGTCAAGATCTTCAACAACACCTCAGTGAACTGCAGGGTCATTGTCATGCTGGAACAGTTAAGACCTTTCCGAAAACTGTTGCCACAAACTTATAAGCACATAATTCTCTAGAATGTCATTGTGTAGTGCAGCATTCAGATTTTTCATCACTGAAATTACCGGAATCGCAGAAGCTGTTAATTACAAGGGGGTGTTCACATACTTTTGGCCAATTCATTGTATCCATGTTTATGTATATTAAAACTACTTCCATCCTCCTGTTTGTGCAACTAATGGTGATAGACGCAGTTGCTAAATTGTATGAATGCCCTGTGTGATCGGAGTGTTACGGACCCATCTGGCTGGGTTAGGTCAGGGTGTTTTGCAGGCCTGTCAAGATCTTCAACAACACCTCAGTGAACTGCAGGGTCATTGTCATGCTGGAACAGTTAAGACCTTTCCGAAAACTGTTGCCACAAACTTATAAGCACATAATTCTCTAGAATGTCATTGTGTAGTGCAGCATTCAGATTTTTCATCGCTGAAATTACCGGAATCGCAGAAGCTGTTAATTACAAGGGGGTGTTCACATACTTTTGGCCAATTCATTGTATCCATGTTTATGTATATTAAAACTACTTCCATCCTCCTGTTTGTGCAACTAATGGTGATAGACGCAGTTGCTAAATTGTATGAATGCCCTGTGTGATCGGAGTGTTACGGACCCATCTGGCTGGGTGAATGGGGGAGGGTGGCTGCATCGGTGTGGTTTGGATTTGAGGTTCGACAGAGCTTTGTCACAAACAAGTCCTGTACAGTTCTTTGTGTGTCATTCAATGAAAATACATAAATCAGAGGGCGAGAGACAAGGGCTCGCTTGGATGAGAGACTAGGATGACTAGGATCAACTAGGATGCTAAACAAATGATCATAAGTCATTGTGACACATATCTAATCTGTGATAGTGGACTAGCCAAGTATCATTGAAACACATCCGGCACAGACGTTAATGAACGCTCTCACGACACACCATTAAATCAGCAGCTGCATCTGGTCTTGGTCGGAAGGGTGAAATGGGCAGATGAGCTTCCTCAGTGTCTGACAGTGAGCAATCATAGAGGTTAATACTGTTTCCTCACACTGGGTTCCTTTGTATGCTGTAAATGCTGCTCTATATGAAACTCATAAGACATTAACGTCATGAGTGTTTAACAGATTCATACTTTATAGTCCATAACCATAAATGCTGTGGCTAAGTAAAAGATTCATATTTCTTTCTTTCTGTTTTGCTAGGTCATTCCTGCAATTAAATTACAAGATCGAGTCGTGACTCATGTGGCATTATGCAATGTAATCAGAATTTATATAAGGTCAGTTATTATAAATGACAGTTATTTGACTATCTAAAAATACAGAAAATAATCATTTGCTCTAATTTGCACTTCTCAGAGCAAATCACACAAATATCTTTCTTTCTTTCTTTCTTTCTTTCTTTCTTTCTTTCTTTCTTTCTTTGTGACATAAGACATTAACGTCATGAGTGTTTAACAGATTCATACTTTATAGTCCATAACCATAAATGCTGTGGCTAAGTAAAAGATTCATATTTCTTTCTTTCTGTTTTGCTAGGTCATTCCTGCAATTAAATTACAAGATCGAGTCGTGACTCATGTGGCATTATGCAATGTAATCAGAATTTATATAAGGTCAGTTATTATAAATGACAGTTATTTGACTATCTAAAAATACAGAAAATAATCATTTGCTCTAATTTGCACTTCTCAGAGCAAATCACACAAATATCTTTCTTTCTTTCTTTCTTTCTTTCTTTCTTTCTTTCTTTCTTTCTTTCTTTCTTTCTTTCTTTGTGATCACTACTTTTATTATGCTGTAAAAATGTACTGTTTGGCTATGATAAGTAGTTTTATTTTGCTTATTTCCTGCTTTCAAATGTTCAACTTTCAATTCTATTTTTACTTTGTTTGTGTTTAGAGTATATTACTATTTAAATACTGTTTGTATAAATGTTAACAAACATATAGGATGCATAGTGATCCAAAGTGACTTTAAATATATTTATTTACATTAAAATATCTTAAATAAGTGCTGTTCTTTTGAACTTTCTATTCATCAAATAATCTTGAAAAAAATGTATCATGGTTTCTACAAAATTATTAGGCAGCACAACTGTTTTCAACACTGATAATAATAAGTAATGTTGCTTGAGCACCAAATCAACATATTAGAATGATTTTTGAAAATTACCAGTACATTTTTCCCAGCCCTGAAACACAACACACCACAATACATAATTAGAAATATGGGTAAAACACCTGTAAAAAATAAATACTGAAAATTCCTTCAAATTAACACTGTACATTGAGCCATATTTTTACACACTCTTTTTTTTTTGGAGTGCATTATCTCACCTTACATAAGGTCTTAGCATGTGAACCTGGGATATTCTCTCTACTAGAGCTTTAAAAAGCTGTCTAATGAATCTATAGGCAGAGTAATCACAGTTTACAGAAATACAGCTTCTGAGTTCAAAGGTGCAGCAGCTGTGCAAGAAAAGTGTGAAGATGAAAGTGGTGCGCGATGTTCTCTCTTCCTCCACTGGTGCTGAGAGCTGTGAAACACTCTGAGTGAATTATTTTGTAAAATGTTTTTTTTTAAAAAGTCACACCCACAGTTGAGGATTCCCTTCTGTAGAACATATGAATAATTACAAAATAAGAAAGGTGGTTAATCTGCTGTCGGTTCATGTGTGAGTATTTATTAGCATTTTGAAAGCTTCACTATTTATATCTTTGAGTGTTTTTCCCTGTCTAAACACCTGATGCCTAAGCTTGTTTATATATCAGTGACAGTTTAGTGCTAAACTACTATATAATTTCCCCTTTTATTGTAATCAGCCTGGAGGGGTGGTCTGAATATTTCTAATAACAACACACATGAAGTACACGTATTCTCCCCAGGGCATCTGTTCTTTTGAAACCGTTACTGCTTGTTAGTTTAATGCTTTAATGCCGTGAAAATGGCTTATTCAGTACACTGGCTACATGCAGGACCTACTAATGGAGCCCCGTCTCGCCAACTCTGATCTGCAGCCAAAGGATGCGATGATATGTATCACAGCCTCCTTATGGGGCAATTCTGGACTATTCAGTCTCATATACAAACATTATCAGTCTCTGTCTTTGAAGTCGGCCTATAGAACAAGCAAAGTGCTTGTCTCAGGCATCTCAAGTTGAAGAAGAGACGTGCTTCAAATTATTTTGTTTACCTTTATAGTTTCTTTTTTTTAAGATGTGTCATTTGAACGTCTTGTTCTCACGTTCTTTAAAAACCCTTACATTTCTTGACAAAGGCAGTTTTCTGTCCTGTGTTTCATGCGTGATTTGATATTAAAACAAAATATTTGGGCTGAGCATATGGAAAGGTTCATCACTTGTTTTGAAATGGCCAGGCTCTAATAACATCACAGCCACAAGCCTTGATTTTCTACACTCAAAAATATGTTAAGCTTTTTGAATTGAATTGAATAATAATTATTATTTATTATTTTAATTATTAAATAAAAATAAATAAGGATTATTCAGTTCAATTTGATGGAATTTTATGATTAATTAAATTGTGTCTGGTTTTTTTTAGTGTATGTTGATCGGTCACATTGGGAGGGATATTCTTATTCTAGAGTGCATATGATTGAACAAAAATCTGAAAAATGCAACAATTTCATCAATTCATCAATCAAGTCATCAATTATTTGGTCTGTATTTTAAAGAGAACTACCATACATTTTAATATTGTCAATTTATTTAAAAGACTGAACTAATAAAATTAGTAAATACATTTCATTTCACATAAACTAAAACTAAGTAATTTGTGTATAAATGTGTATATACACTTACTGAAAATATCTGTAGAACTATACAATCTGTCGGTCGATATAAATCCATTAAAAGTTAATTTTGCCAACTTATATGACAAAACTATTATTATCAAGCAATTATTTGGTCTGTATTTTAAAGAGAACTACTATACATTTTAATATTGTCAATTTATTTAAAAGACTAAACTAATATATCAATTAAGCATTACATTTATTGATTGTAAAATCATTTACACGTATTTAGTGTGTTTCTATAGATGTCTAATATTTAAAATATTTAACATTATAATTGAAATTATATATATATATATATATATATACATATATAAAATGTATGAATACATTTAATTTCACATAAACTAAAACTAAGTAATTTGTGTATAAAAGTGTATTAAAACTATTATTATCAAGTAATTATTTTACTTGTATTGATAATTAGATGGTTTTCATGTATGTGTGTGTATAAAACAAAACCCTGTAAATATTAAAAATGTTTAAAATGATAATTTATATAATTTTATTATATATAGTAAGTAATGTATACAAGTAAATAATACATTAATTTTAAACATTACTTTAAAATAATATAAATTATGTATTTTTATTTTTTATTTAATAAACACATGCGCGCAAACACACACACACACACACACAAATGCATGCTAAAGAAAATATTTTGTGTATATATGAAGTGTATATGCATATATGCTTTGACAATATCTACAGATATTCAATTGTCTTCTGTGAAAATAATAAGCATACTCCTAATTATGATTTCATTGAGATCACCACACAAGATTTTAAACAAAATCCCGGCTGTTTCAGAAACACTTGTATTGTGTCTACACAGTTTGCTCTATCAAAACTTTGCTTGTATGTTACTGCGTTTGACTTTTGTGAGACAGACAAGGCGTGTGTGCAGAATAAACACTGTGGTTACGTTAGTTAATCATACCAGCATACCGGTTCTGTCAGCGCTCAAATTAATAACACTCAGATACTCCTCCTCAACCTGAGAGAAGATAAACAAAGTAAAGTCTGCTTTGAAGCATGTGTTGAGGCTTTCTGTTGCCTTATCGCTCTCTGTAAAAACACAAATTATCACTCTTTAGTGTTTCTTTCATGTAATGTTGAAATAAACGCATTAAAGCAGCTGAAGCGTCATTAAGACTAAAGTGCTCTGTATTTTCCAGAGATTTCAGATGGATTTGCGCTAGCGGACCAGTGATGGTGGGATGTCACAACAGTTAGGTGAAACCAAGCAGCAAGGTGTTCTCCCATTACCCTATGCAACGGTTCAATAGGTTGCCATGGCAACTAGCCTCCTCAATTAGAGAAATGTCCTCAACCCCCACTCAGAGTAAGGTTTTGGTATCTTTGCAATGCAGTTTGAGGTTCATATAGAGGGACAAATATATTCCTGGTGGAAAATTCAAAAGAAAATAGAAGACTGAGAGCATCTGGTAGCACTTTATTTTGTGTTTTGAATGTCTGCAGTCATCTCAGGCAGCGTCAAGGTTAAATGGGGGTTTGATGGAGCCGTCCACATGGGCTTTTTTGGTGTGGATGACAGGAGGACAAGCAGAGTGCATCTGCCCTCCAGGGCAAGAGAATGCCGGCTGAATGAAGAGCAGAACATAACCACTGTGTTGCCAAGGTAACGTGGAACTGTACACCACGGTGAAAGAAAGGGAACGAGGGATGAGGGGGGAGGGAGATGGCAGGACAGGTAGGAGTGAAATAAGAAAACGGTGGTCAACCTTTGCAGTGCTTGTATAATGATCACTGCACCCACAATCTGAGGGAAGTCCTGCTTCAAGGACACAAAGAAGTCGCTCTTCAAGGTGAAGAACGCAACACTACGCTGTTTGTCAAAATGTGCCCTGCTCCTTTATGAGGAACTCAATATGTCACCACTGAATAAGAGCTTGGCTGAGCTCGCAATGATCTTGTCCTTGAAGTATGTTGTGAGTTCCTCCTTCATGTGAGCTTTTCTTGGATAGGACACACTGTTTGCTGCTTGACTTGTAAGACTGTGTCCCATTTATTTGAGCTTGATCTCACAATGTACAGGGTTTTTTTTGTTTGTTGATGTTTTGATGAATATGGATGGCTGTCAGATTGAAGAGGTTAATAATTTCCTGTTATTCTGCATGTGTGTCCACTTTTTAAACGAAATTTAACAAATTTTGCTCCACCCCACCACATGCCAATACGTTTGCTTGTCAATCACATTTTTAATCAATATTTGTTTTTTTGTTTTTTTTTTACAGTTTTCTTTCTGTGCAAATAAGAAGTTAAACAAATAATAATAATAATAATAAGAAGAAGAAGAAGTTAAACAAAAAGTTAAACAACAACAACAACAATAATAATAAAAGCTGTCATTATTTGCTCATGTACCCTCAAACCATATTTAGCAGAATTATATATATAATTCTGCAATATAAGTGCACAATAATAATAATAATAATAATAATAATAAATATTAGCATTTGTTTACATTGGTTTAACTATTTCTTCAACTTCTCATTTTCACAATATAAAATAAATAAAAAGAAAATAAATAAATAAATAAATGTGATGCATTATCACCAAGTGAAACTGAAGGTTGGACGTCACATCAATAACAATAAATGTCATTATTTCTCTTGCGTCTTGTAACCAAATATTAAATAATATTATATATTAAATATATTAAATCCAGAACATTAAATCTGTGCCATAGGTGTCATATTTGATTCAAGCCCTGCAGCAAAACTTTTTATGGTGAAACAATAATGACTTAATAAGATCTGTTCATCATCACACAATATTGTATAATTTTAAAAGACCTGGAATATAGTGTACAAGCCATACTTTTGTAGTATTTCAATCTTTTTTGGACCATGACTCCTGGTCACTGAGTGATGTAAATTATCAATTTGAAGACTCTTATTTCTCCTTTTGAGTGGGTGGGGGGGATTTTCATATTTCATATTTCATATCATATTTGTCTCTTTAAGAAAATGAAATTGCAAAAACAGACCAAAAAACTGTTAAAACAAAAAGTATTATAAATGACTCATGTTGCATACCAAGTCTTCTGACGTCTTAAGATATATTTATCTGAGGAACACAATTTAATTTCAGAAGGTTTGAATTGCTGAAAATTGCTCTGTTTAACCAGTCTTATCTCAATCTGAACTTTTGCATGACGCAGTCAGTCACGAAACACACAAGAGCCAGTGACGATTCACAATCAAAGCTGGTGTAATGCTTTTATCAGGCTTACATTTTTTTAATGTGTCTGTGATTTGACTATTTTGGCTGATGGAAATGGTGATTGAAATTCCAAAAGATTTCTTACTAAAAACAATGAAGTTCATAGTTTGTTGATATAGGGATGCCTATGGGTACCTTTAGCATATAAATAGTGACACTAAACACGCTTGACCACGTTTCGGTTTTTGACACCTTGGGTCGGGTTACCAGGTATGGTCCATTCCTTTTTTTGTTACAACCAGCCATCAAATCGTGAAGCTGAATTATTTGTAATTTAATCCACTTCATCAATCTTGGCCAAATCATTGAATTTCATTGGATGGTAGAAAATCCCTCGATCAAAAGTGAAATGGCACCACTCTGCTGTAGCGTTGCTGCTGGCCTTGCTTTGTGTTCTGTTACATAACCACACAGAGCTGGACTTTTACCATTCCCATTCTGAGAATCATTATAAAATCTTGCATGACAAATTGCTACCAGTCACAACAGCTGAATTTATCCTAATAATAGATCTCATGTAACTCCATGAGGGCAAGAGAGAGGCACATACAGTATAACTGCTGTGTTTACATGATGTCCGGCGTAAATATTAGCATTTGTTTACATTTTTGGTTTAACTATTTCTTCAACTTCTCATTTTCACAATATAAAATAAATAAAAAGAAAATAAATAAATAAATAAATGTGATGCATTATCACCAAGTGAAACTGAAGGTTGGACGTCACATCAATAACAATAAATGTCATTATTTCTCTTGCGTCTTGTAACCAAATATTAAATAATATTATATATTAAATATATTAAATCCAGAACATTAAATCTGTGCCATAGGTGTCATATTTGATTCAAGCCCTGCAGCAAAACTTTTTATGGTGAAACAATAATGACTTAATAAGATCTGTTCATCATCACACAATATTGTATAATTTTAAAAGACCTGGAATATAGTGTACAAGCCATACTTTTGTAGTATTTCAATCTTTTTTGGACCATGACTCCTGGTCACTGAGTGATGTAAATTATCAATTTGAAGACTCTTATTTCTCCTTTTGAGTGGGTGGGGGGGATTTTCATATTTCATATTTCATATCATATTTGTCTCTTTAAGAAAATGAAATTGCAAAAACAGACCAAAAAACTGTTAAAACAAAAAGTATTATAAATGACTCATGTTGCATACCAAGTCTTCTGACGTCTTAAGATATATTTATCTGAGGAACACAATTTAATTTCAGAAGGTTTGAATTGCTGAAAATTGCTCTGTTTAACCAGTCTTATCTCAATCTGAACTTTTGCATGACGCAGTCAGTCACGAAACACACAAGAGCCAGTGACGATTCACAATCAAAGCTGGTGTAATGCTTTTATCAGGCTTACATTTTTTTAATGTGTCTGTGATTTGACTATTTTGGCTGATGGAAATGGTGATTGAAATTCCAAAAGATTTCTTACTAAAAACAATGAAGTTCATAGTTTGTTGATATAGGGATGCCTATGGGTACCTTTAGCATATAAATAGTGACACTAAACACGCTTGACCACGTTTCGGTTTTTGACACCTTGGGTCGGGTTACCAGGTATGGTCCATTCCTTTTTTTGTTACAACCAGCCATCAAATCGTGAAGCTGAATTATTTGTAATTTAATCCACTTCATCAATCTTGGCCAAATCATTGAATTTCATTGGATGGTAGAAAATCCCTCGATCAAAAGTGAAATGGCACCACTCTGCTGTAGCGTTGCTGCTGGCCTTGCTTTGTGTTCTGTTACATAACCACACAGAGCTGGACTTTTACCATTCCCATTCTGAGAATCATTATAAAATCTTGCATGACAAATTGCTACCAGTCACAACAGCTGAATTTATCCTAATAATAGATCTCATGTAACTCCATGAGGGCAAGAGAGAGGCACATACAGTATAACTGCTGTGTTTACATGATGTCCGGCGTTTAGATTTGTTTTAACATTAAATCCTACTGAACGATTGCTCCGGTCCTGGGAATGTAACCTCAATGTTAACTCTAGATATGGTGCTACCTGCTGTTAGAGTCATAGCGCTTTCTCTATAGGCTCTCTGTGGCGATCACAGGCTGAAAAATTTATAATAGCATTCAAATTGTCAGTTTGGAGTGCTCTGCCAGAGGAATCATTTATCATGAAGAGTTTCAGATGGCTCAGATTGCTATTAAATAATATCTTTCAGCGCTTTTGACAAGAGAATTCAGCAGGCATTTATCTCTATTAAAGCAACGCGTTGAAATTATTGGATAATTTGGGGTCAAGTTTGTGCGGCCTGACTGGAGAACACAAGTTAAACAGTTAAAGAGTGTGTTTTGATTTTTTAGCAGTGTGTAGCAGCTGTGTAATATCTCTGTGAGTGCTGAATTATATGCTTGTTTACAAAGCCAAGCTGTTTCTTAAATTATGATGAGTAATGATTAATACTTCAGCCAGAAAAAAAACTATAGCTTTATTTCCCATGGTGCCTGTTGATATTTCCTAAATGCAATGATATTCTTTTCATTTGTGTAACACTGTGCATCAGAATTGCCTTTACTTTCTCTGTGGGGAACCACCAGCAGCTCTGCAGGGAAATTGAAAAGAAGTGGAAGAAACATAATATTTCTCATTTTCAGTAATTCAAAACCACAGACTAATTTGTTCGCATTGCTTCTTTTTTGGGATTTTTGTCATAATTGTGGCTAGAGACATGAATAGAGTGTTAAAAAAAGTAACACGTGTTGAAAGAATCCAAAGAAAACAGGCTGCTAATGCTTTGAGGTGATGGATCACAGATTTTTGGCTGAGGCACTGAAAAGGGTTATTAATTTGTGGTGTTTACATTCGGTACGTTGTGAAGCTTTGCAAAGAAAAGGTGCTGAAATGTTTGGATTTTGATGTTTCTTGGCAGGGAGTGTTTAACATGACATGCTAATATGCACCAGAATTAAAGGGAACCTATTATGCAAAATCCACTTTTACATGGTGTTTGGACATAAATGTGTTTTGGCAGTGGGTGAACACAACCACCCACTTCTCATTTTTTAACTCCCTTTAAACCAACTCAGTCTCACTAGGCCTGCCGTTTTGATTCTCATGCAGTGTGACGTCACATTGTATAGGGCGGGGCCACAGGGGTTGACTGACAGCGTCAATCAATCAAATTAAGTATTTTTTAACTGATCCGCGCAGCGCTTGTGAGATTAGTTTGTGCTGTTCGTAGCGTGTGATTCGTTCGGTAGCACGGTCGCACGGCTCGATCAGTTGATCTCTCTAACGTTGCGCTGTTTCGTTTCACTTTTAGTGCATTTCACTTCCCATATGTAGATATGCAATGCAGAGAGACGTATACACGATGCCCTCTTCTGAAGACAGGGCGGGAATATGCAGCTCATTTGCATTTAAAGCTATATACTCCAAAACATCTCTTTTTTTAGACACACCCCAAAAATGACATTTTCCAGCTGTTATAATAAATTATCTGTTGGGTATTTTGGGCTGAAACTTCACAGACACATTCTGGGGACACCCAATACCAATATTACATCTTGTAAAAAAAGGGGCATAATAGGTGCCCTTTAAGGTAATTAGATAAATAAATGAATAAATAAAAAATACCAGAAACGAATGGCATTATGTTTAACTGTTATCGTATGTTTATTTTTTGATGTAGACAATATTCCGTCCAAAAATACTGTGAAAGAGTTTCTTGTGAATCTACAGTGTGAAACATACATCACAAACAAAATACTCTAATGAACTGCTTTTATTTAGTTAAACAAAGACATTCAACAAAAGCAGTGTAGCCTGATTATTGGCTGAATAACTTTTATGAATGCGTTCTTTTTAGAGAATCAAAAACATTCAGCAAAATTTGTGAAGTCTGATTGCCTAATTACTAAGGAAACTTAAGAATCTGTTCTTTTTAGTTAATCAAAAGCATTTGGCAAAACTAGTGCAGTCTGAATGCCGAACTAATGATTCTTATGTATCTGTTAAGTGAATCAAAAACATTCAGAAAAACATTATTTTTAGTGAACGAAAAACATACATTCAACTAACTGTGAGACTTGCATCAGTGAAGATACTGACTGGTTGTTCATATGCCAATGTGTAGTTGAAGGTGAACATTATTTGCTTTGTTATATATTTTAAAATATTATGAAAAGATCCGTTACCTCATTTTTTTATTTAGTATTGTTGTTTTAATATGTAAGTAACTGAATTGCATTTACAGTGTTACCTCAAATGGTAAAAAGGAAAAAAGTCATTAGACATGGCATAAACATAGATTTGCAAGAATTGCTTGAATCTATTTTTAAAATGATTAATTTCTTTAAATTATTTCTTTCTTAAAACTACTAAAAACATGAATAAAATTAAGGAACCAGAATAATTAAATTGTTTATGATTTCCATCCTTAACGGAAATATTTCAACAACTATAGGGTGATATGAGCGTAAAAAGGATGCACTGAAGGATGCACACTTTGTTTAGTAAATATTAAATTTTTAATTGATTGCATGTTGGCAATGGCTTTCACGTCACATTTTTGTCATTCTTGTCTCATGCAGGACAACAGAAGATCATTGATCTCTTGACCTTTGGTCCTTTTTTAAGTTGGTAAATCAGTGGATGAATCAGACTCTCGCATGCAAGGCAGGATGGCATTTTTGCATGACGAATATCCAGAGATTTGATATGATCATCTTCAGCCCACATCCTCTTTCCTAGATTAAAGAGTGCAACACACAAAGTAAGATTGTCAGCCGATCTGATTTGTCTTGGCAGTGTTGAATGGACACAAAAGGGGCCAGCTCTTTGACCTCTGACCGTGTAATTAGCAAAAATGCTTTTGGGAGAGGGCCGTCACACTGCCACTGCTAAATATAATCAATCGGCACCATACTTCATGCCTGAGAAGACTGGACTCTCTTTGTGTGAGTGCATTTTTGTAATTACTTCACAAGGAACCAACACTTATGACACTCTAAGGCTGTTTAAAATAGAATGTAGGAATCATTAATGCATATTTAAGTTTGAATCATGTGATAAGAGCTCTTTTGTGTTCTTTGTTTCAAGGGTTGCCTGTTAGGAATTTGGCTGATCACATACCAGTTGATTTTCATTGTAGTCACAGTTTATGCTTGTTTCAAACTGATTGAGAGGGTGGTCACATACTGATTAAATTATGGATATAAATGTAATTTTAAAATATTTTTTTGGGGGGGGGTGAACTGTTATCATTTCAATAAATGTTATATTTAAAGAAATTGAATTTTTTTTTTTAAATTATACTTTCATTTTGAAAGACGTTTTAAAAATGTATTTTAAAAAAAAGGAGAAATTATGACCTATTCTTTAAACATGAATGCCTGCAGCCACTGATCTACAGTCAACTTTTTCTAAATTTGGGGCAGGTCCGAATTTTATTATTATAATTTTTTTTTGAAAGAAGGTTCTTATCCTCACAAAGGCTGCATTTATTTGATCAAAAATATAGTAAAATATTATTAAAATTTTAAAATAACATTTAAAAACAAAGTTTCCCATTTGAATATACTTTGAAGAAATAAGTAATTGAAGTAATTTATGCCTGTGAAGGATTAAGGAATTAGGAAGAGTTCAAACTAAATTTATTTGAAATAAAAATATTTGTGACATTATAAATGTCTTTAATGTCACTTTTGATCAAATTAATGTGTCCTAGCTGATAAAAGTATAAATTTACTTCAAAAAATCTTGCTGACCTCAAACATTGAACAGTAATGTAAATAGTCAAGGTTTGGTAGGATGTGTTCAGTAAGTTTGGATCATTTTGCCTTCTTTTATGATCTGTCATACTCTTTTATTTCCTGTGTTCAGTCCCTTCTGAACTAAATCTAATGTTTTATTATTCTTTGCACAAGTTTATGCCAGAATTTATGTGTAACCATTGTGACCACATAAAACATAATATCCCTCTCATAAAGGTCAATTAGATGAGGATGGGTTTCCCTTTTGAACTTGGGTTCTTCCCAAGCTTTTTTTCAAGGACTAAGGGACTTTTCCCTGCATGGTCCCATTATGCTTGGCCAGACACTGACACTATTTTAGAACAATATCCATTGTTAAAAGAACTGTGTAAATCAATTTGATCTGAACCGAATTAAACCAGACTGGCAGAAATCAGCATTTCAGAAAATACTGTAGCCCTCTATTCCTCTGTAATATCTCAAGGATTTTAGGCAGGACAAATTTTCACAGCCTAGAGGTCAACTTCTTTTGCCATGGTGTTTGTATTCCTGGCGCTTCTGTCTTTGCCTAAGGCATTGCCCTGTAAGAGGAGTTTTTGTACACAATGGAAAACAGTACAGTCTGAACCGCTTTCTGCATTCCAGTCAACCTACAGCATGGCATATTTGGAATGTCATTCATGGGCTCTCAAAGACACGAAGGGACTCACAAAAGACGTTAGACTGTACTTTGTCCCATCTTCGTCATACGTATTAAGTCCAATATGAAACAGACAATGTTCCATTATTATTCTGGTCTGTTTGGGCGTCCATGAACAATGATGTTTTATACTGTTTTGATGTGGTGAAGGGCAAAACAGCAATTTATAGTAGTAGTGAACAGTCTTCCATTGACAGAAAAAGTATTTTATTAAATTAAAAAATAAACCTTTTTATTATTATCAGTCAATATTCAATGTTTAATTGTGCATGCTCATTTAATTTAAAATGCCAAATATTAACGAATAACACTGTCAAATATTATCTTTAGCAAATCTAAACATGAACATAACCCCCATTGTGTTCCAGTCATTTTTGATCCAGAGAGGATTTTCTTCTTCCTGAAAATGCAGTTACATTTTATTTCATTGGACTAAAACCTCCTGACTTTGCTCACACAGGGTATAACAAATTCTTCTTTTTATTCATTAAAAAAACCTTGTACACTTGTGGTGTTCCCAGTCAAAAATAACTTGCAAAAAAGTCTTGTTTTTCTATCACCAAATATTGGATTCACTGTTTATTTTTATTTTTTTCCAAATAGCACAGGTTCTGTATTTCATTTTGGAAGCTGACTGTAGACTGAAGTTGACTGAAAGAAAACAAGTTGACAAAAACATCAATTTTTTTTTTTTTTTTTACAAACAATTTTAAAGTAATTTTAAAATCATTTTTGACCAGGAACACCAAATTAGGTAAAGGTTTTTTAAGCACAGCACAATGGTTCAATTATTAAATTATGGCCATCAAAAATTATATTTATGGTATTTATTTATGGTTGACTTCGAGTGCATGCTCATTTAATTTGCTTTCTTTAAAACACTCATAATAATTAATAATAACATCTTTAAAAACACTAATAATTTAATAATAACACTGTTAAATGTTTAGCAAATCTAAACATGAAAATAAATTTTTCATTGTACATTATAATGCTGTGATGCCTAAATTCAGCATGTAAAATTACTCCCTCGAGTTTTTTAGTTTATTATTTTTTATTTATTTAGACAAAGTAGTATAGAAGTTTAGTACAGAAATCTGTAATTTATCAGTCAATACATGAAAATGCTTATAATTATTACAGTATCTGTCTTTTTCTTATGGACTGTCAGAGGTACAATAACAGAAGCAAATCAAGCCTTTCATTGATGTCAATAATGCACAGCTAAAAGGACAAGACTCATGAGACTCAAAGAATGCATAACACACTGCATTCCACAGAGGACACTAAACGCCGTCAATATCGTCCTCTATCTACGAGAGTTTGAGCAATAACATCTGCCGCTTACCCAGTCAAGAGTGCACTGCAGCAAAAGGCCATGATTTCTTCTTCAAACCCTCCATCGATTGACCAACAGCTGCCACTATTGAGAAAAATCGCTTCTACGAAATCAAGTGCCAGTGAAAACAGCGGAGGCCATTCATCAGAAACAGGCCTGCTCTATTTGTTGGGGAGATTTTGCTTGCTATGAATCAATGGCTTTTTTGAAGAGTGTGGAATTAGCGCAAATAAATCACAATCACTTAGTTAGGTCTGCTTCAGAACAAAAAGGACTGTGTTTTCACTAGCTGGCTCTGTGTTGCTCAGGCTCAGACATCAGTTTGTCTTATGATTGTTAGGAGACTCCATCTAACCGCAAAGCCGAGCAGAACGAGGGAAACACAAATATTGGAAAGACCTGTTGGGAGGTCTGTGTGGAGATGAACCTTTGAATGGAATAATAGTAGAGGCTCCCTGGTTTTTATTTATTTTTTTTATAATGTGTATCACTTTGATGTAAAGTGGTTTTGCTTTTGCTAAGACAACTCTGAAATCCGCAGATAATAGCCGGGTCGGCTGGGCTCTCCGCAAAGCCAGTCGTAGCCAGGCTTCTCCAGCTGGGAAAGAAAATGCTGTTTTTTGGTGCCTGACAAAAGGTGCTATCCCTTGTCTCTTGATATGAGGATGTGACACAAGTACAGATGCTGGAGGGAAATCTTCTGATGACTTATAATTGGACTTTTAATTAAACAACTTAATTCAGTGCAAATTAATTATTTTAAAAAACTATACAATAAAGATTGATTGATTGATTGATTGATTGTAATTAAATTGCCAACTCCACTTATGTTACCAGGCAAAAGTTTGGAATATAAGTTTATATCTCGCAATTCTGACTTTATAACATGCAATTGCCAGAATTGTGAGACATAAACTCACAATTCTGAGAACATATCAGTCTTTTTTCTCCCTCTGAACTGGATCTCATAACTTGCATTGCAAGCTTATATCTCACCATTTTGAGAAAAAAATGTCAGAATTGCAAGATACAAACGTGCATTTGCGAGAAAAAGGTCTGAATTCCGAGGTACAGTACAAACTTGCATTTGTGAGCAAAAAAAGTTAGAATTGCGAGTATTTATCTCGGAATTCTGACTTTATTTCTCACAATTGCGAGTTTTTGTCTGCTATTCTAACTTTATAACTTGCAATTGTGAGATTATATCACACAATTCTGAAAAAAAAGTAAAATTGCAAGTTTATATCTCACAATTCTGACTTTTTAACTCGCTATTGCAAGTTTATACTGTATCATGCATTTCTGAGAAAAAAGTCAGCATTGCGAGATGTAAACTCGCAATTACTTAAATTTTTTATTCAGTGGTAGAAACGGGTTTCCATACACTCTCATTCAAAAAAATGATATTGCTTTTTTTCTATTCAAGTTTCTATTCATCAGAGAAATGTAACTGTTTCCTTAAAACTATTAAGCAGCAAAAACTGTTTTCAATATTGATTTTAGTAAGAACATAAATAGCACCAATAATGAATAATAATTAAGCACCAAATCACAATATTAGAATTCTTTCTGAAAGACACTGAAGACTGGAGTAATGACTCCTGAAAATTCGGCTTTGTCATCACAGCAATATATTACATTTTAAAATATATTAAAATATGAAACAGTTCTTTTAAATTGTAATAATATTTCACAATATAACTGTTTTACTGTACTTTTCAAATAAATGCAATCTTGGTGAGCATAAGATTAAAAAATGTTGACAGGTAGTGTATAACTAGTATCTGCTCTTTCTTTTTGTGCTGTTTGCATATGACTGTGTAAGCAAACAGGATCCACCCATGTCTTATACATGTGGTGTCTTAAGTATTGCTCAAATGTAGTTTTTCTTCTCATATTCCCTTTGAAAAAGAGTTAATGTGCCGGTAAACTGATGTGCTGTGGGTGTTGGCTTGCAGGCATGAGCAGTGTGGTGGTGGGTGGAGACGGCACTGTCTCTCTGGACCATCAGCCAACCGCTGTGACCACATACTCCCACACTGGCCCCTCGCTCACTGGCCTTAAGCTGCTCTATATCCTTGAAGCCACTTTGGCAAAAAATTATGCTTGCTTGCCCAAAACTCCCCACCACAATGGACTCATTTCACATTTTCAGGTTTCACAGAAGCGGAAGTCATCATAGTTGGGTAAACTTCTATAGCGGTGAATAGGAATCTACATCTAATATATATATACATATACAAAGTATATATATATATATATATATATATATACATATTAGGGCTGTCATCACATCCGAAATAAAAGTTTTTATTTACATAATATATGAGTGTGTACTGTGTATATTTACACACACTCATATATTATGTAAATTCCTGTTTGTTCAAATAGCAAAATAAAAACTCCATGATAGTGTTGTCATGACTTTCAAAAATAGGAAAAAATAGAGAGAGAGTAATGAGGCAGACATCATGATGAAACAGAAAATAATTTACTGTCTCTCCTGCTGTATTAGAAACACCCTATCAGCAGCGGTAACTCGTTTTTTAGTAATTGGATGCAAATGTAGTATAATACAAAATATAGTGTTATAAATGTACGCACATTGAAAAAAAAAAAAGAAAGAAAAGAAAATCTAAAAAACTTTAGTGCTTGCCTCACACCGCATCCAGCATAGACAGAAACACTGTTTATAATAAGTTTTATTTTCACACCGCTCGTGTTCGGTATGGTATGTTTCTATTCTATTTCAAGGATGTAGCTCTTTTTTTTTTTTAGTATATTGCTATTTTGATTTGGTTTGTAGTGTGATTTTTGTGTGGTTGCTAGGGTACCATAATTGTCAGCATGTTGTTGCTAGGGTGTTTTTTTGTTTTTATTAGCATACTGCTATGTTGTTGCTAAGATGATTTGATTTAGTTTTTAATGTGTCTCTATGTGGTTGCTACAATATGCATATATATATATATATATATATATATATATTAGGGGTGTAAATCGGATGATTCGTCAAGATACGATACGATATCAATTCTCATACCCAGCGATACGATATTTGCCGATACCTCAAAAAATTATACGATACGATTACGATTCGATTTGATACAGGAGTATATATCGATCGATATATCGATAGTATGATATTATATATCTATTTTAAACAACCATCTACATTTTTATTAACTCACAAATGCAACCAAAATATATAACATGAACATTTATCTGAAATTTTCACATCCTGTACCTCAATTGGGACATTCACAACAAAAAAAATAGGCATACACTTTTTATTTTTTAAATAATAAAGAAAATAAACAATTTGAAAAACAATTCTGGCTGCTACTATGGTCTCAGTGCTAAAAATATTTTCTACAGATAACCAAATTACAAGCAATAGCAGAAAATAAATACAACAAAGACAAAAGTTCAATAAACAGTGCTTTTCAGGTTTTTCAGCTCAGTCTAAAATACATTTTCAGGTACACTACAGAAATGTAATAATCAAATGTAAAATAACTGCATAGTCTTCACTGTATAAATTAAATATAGATTAATAATTTTTGATGTTACAAAGGTTATTTAGTCAGGAGCAGTGAGCACTTGTATTTTTCTTTGACAGCATTAGATTTATTATTAGTTTGCTTTCACTTTAAGAACGAAGCACGGATTTAATATATACTGATACACATGCCTTTTCTTTTTCAACTGTTTACGTTAAGACATATGCCTAACCGACTGTGTTTACTAGGATATTTGTTTTTTAGCGTTTCTAGTGTTGTAGTTGTTTTGCCATAACTTTCTCAAATATAACAGAATAAAATAAAATAATAATAATAACGAGCATTATTATTAATGTGCTGTCCCATGGTCATTTGGTTATGATTTAAAATTCTATCTATCTATCTATCTATCTATCTATCTATCTATCTATCTATCTATCTATCTATCTATCTATCTATCTATCTACTAATTTCTCTAAAAATGTCCCTGCTCAATGATGGTTAGATAGATAGGAAAGAGATATGAATGTACCTGCATTAGATTATACATTTTATTTCCATCCTGCTATCCATTATTGATGCCAAAATGGGTGTGTGTGTACATATGTAAAACCATTGTGCATAAACCTTAAATCCATCTCAACTGACGATAATACATTTCATAACTGCAGTTTTGAGCCGGCTGCAGTGTATTTTTCCTCTGCAGGTTCTGTACTAACAGACTTACGTTATTAGACAGAAGGTGTAAAGGGGAGTGCCTCCTCTCCCTCTCCCCAGCTCTGCCTCCTCAGGACTGGAAAGCAATGATGTAATGTGCCTGGCTGCCTCAGAATGAGCAGCCCCCCTCTGCTGCGTTTCATTCCCCCTTTCTCTCTCTCTCTCGCTTTCTCTCTGCCTCTCTCACTCTCCCTCCCATCCTCTGCCGCTGCCTCTGCTGCTGCTGGTGCTGGTGGTGGCTGGCGTTTGTATGCGCTGTGCCGTGTGAGCTGCAGCCCTGGGCATCTCTGGGGATCCCTGCAGAGCTACTGTTCCTCTTCTCCCTGTGACGGCTGGGGCTCGCCCGCTCGCGGAAAAGACTCTCTCTCTCATCGGCCGAGGTAATTTAACTCCAAGCTGACAAATGGCATGTGTTGCAGGTTTTAAAAGAAAACGAGCGAGGCAGGACAGGGGTTTTGGGCTTAGGGTCTGCTGAACAGCTGAATGAAAAGGTCTGCATGCTGAAAGGCTGCTGTCACCGCAGCACTGGTGCCATGGCAATAGATTGAATTTGGTTTCCCGTGACTGCCGCTGTCAGCTCTCCTCTCTAGCGGCTCTCACGCTTGCACGCACGCACCGCTTCTAGAAAGGTGTTGGTTACCATGGTTAGGAAAGGGTGGATTCCTGTGCTGGCTCATAGCTGGGTCAGCATATCACCTGGACTGCAGCCTTTTCAGAAGAGAACTGTGCTCTGAATGGATCTTCATTGTGGCTTGTAAGTAAGAACGTCTGTTTTATTCGGGAGGTTTAAATGAACAGGTGAACTTGCAGCTGTGATTGGTTTTGGTGCTTTTTGATTAAGGTTTTATTACTTTGTTCACTAAAACTCGTAAATTATGCTGAGCTAATGTGGGAAATATATTCCTGTTTCAGCATGAGTGTGATATGTAGATAGATTTTCCTGCATATTTATGCATGAGGGACTGGGTGTGTGCATGGACAATGCTTCATACTATGGACAGGGTAAGCCCCTCTTGCAGCTCTTGCAGGTTTTTTTTTTCTTTCCTTCTATGATGTGCTGAAACACAGCTGGTGACTTCTATTTACAGAATTGCCAGTACATTTTTTGTTATGTTATACTCCAGCTGTACGAAATGCATTAAATAATATGAAATATTATTTAAATATAATGCAATATTAAATATAATGCATAAACATATTAAATAAAGTTTATATTATTATAATTAAAATAATTAACTATTTTTAACATAATTATAATTAAAATGTAAAATCTTATTTTATTTGTGTGTGTGTGTGTGTGTGTGTGTGTGTGCATATATATATATTT